>NC_079168.1:28743642-29043642 GCF_947568905.1 Ostrea edulis
TTACAAGATTATTTTTTGTTTCTGTAATGGGTTAAAGATTAATTTACAGTTCAACTTTCATATTTAATTCAAAACTTAATTATAAAACAAATTATTATATATACAACATATTATACCTCCTAAAAAGAATTAATTTAAACGACGATATACAACTGTTCTCTATCACTTTCATTGTGAGGTGTTAATTAGATTTAAAGCTGGAACTCTTAGAATCATAAAGAAAAGGTCATAAGAAGCGATACCTGGTCGGCCATCTTTGTATACAGGTAGAGTGCAACACATTGACCAAAGTGATTAGTGAAGAAAGTTTTCGTTTCTTATGTAACTAAATAACCTATGACATTGAAACCAGTTACTACAACACGCTTTTTTCGGACTTTGGGGGGTGGGGGGTGGGCATTGATTTGAAAATTTATGCATGAGCTTGTTGTATCCATGGGTTACATATTAAGGTTGAGTTTGGGCTTTGTTGGCCTACTTTTGAAAGAGTTTTGGGCCTTGAACTTAGCCAGCAATGATTGCTTACCATCGCAATGTGTCTAGTTGTAGTTATCTTTATTTTTCATTGAAGATATGATTTGTACTTTTATTGCCCTGTAGATATTAGTTGTACTTCTTTGTCATTGCGGATGAGTAATTCGCCACTGTAAGATGAGTAATTCGCCACTTTAAGTTGAGATGTTCGTGTTTGTTTCCTTTTAATCTCAATGCAACAAAAGTGTGTAATAATTAATGACATATAACTTGAATACTTTTAGTGTATGTAGAGAGGGAAACCCCTGTACAGTTTATTGTTGTGAGTAATAAAACTAACCCCTTACTGTCCACTTGTGAAGTGTCTCGGATCTGTGTCATTCAAAATTATAAGATAAAATTATTTTCAAAAAAAACAGTATGCACAGCTTGATATTAGAAGTGCTTCACTTGATTAACCATCTAATCTTCACCAGTCGGTTAGATGGAACTTGTGGGTTCTCTATCATTGTGAATTTGTGATACATTATACATAGAATTAGTTTTTCATCATTTATGTATAGAAACAATAAAGAAATTCATTGCTTCTTTTCATTTTCCAAAGATTTCACGATATTTCCCCTATGCAATCCATTACTATTATTTTTATTTTTTTTTTTATAATTTATTCTTTTTCCATATTCACATAATCATCAGTAATAGTAATGAAGATACATATTAATCATTTTATACATTCTCACACGATCTCACACTCTTTCACACCACTAGTTCAGCATTATTGGTTGAATACTTCTTATTCTAGGTTACAGATCAAAAATAATTTTCCATTTTCCCCAAAGTCTGTCAAATTTCAAAACTTCACATGATTTAATTGCTACAAATTTTTCAACTTTGTATTTGAAAGAAAGATAATGTATCAGCCCAGTAATATGAGGAACTTTGTTTTGTTTTGAACAATTGAAAACGTATTGTTTGGTATACAGAATTATGAAATTAACAACTTTATTACACAAACTGAGAGGCGTTTCACCAAAAATAACATTACTAACATTAAAACCAATTCTTTTTTATGTTTTTCTGAAAATATGCATGCTAAGATTATTCCAAAGTGCTAAAGTATAAGAACAAGACATAAACATATGTTGCATTGTTTCTACATTTTCTTTACAAAACGAACAACAGTCATCTGAAATTATACTGATTTTCTTGAGGTAATATTTCGTAGGAAGAAGCTTGTAAAGAATTCGGTACTGCAACCACTGAACTTGGGTATCACTACTTCTTTTAAAACAAACTTTAAACAGCTCTTTGACAGAAACATTGCCTTCTAAATGTACAGATAATTCAGTGTTCCATTTTTGTATTGATTTGGGTATGAGATCATTACTATTTATCATATCATATAACACTCTGGAACATTTATCATTCAACAATATAAATTCAAAGTAAAAGGGAATAAATGGTGTACAATTTTTTTTAACATCTGATCTCTTAATAGACAAAGTCTTTAAAAACTTAGATATAGTACTGGTAATACTGTTGTATTGCAATGTACATACATTTGCTAGTCTAAATTTTTGTGAAAAATCTTGTAGTAATAAAAAAAATTCCATCTTCATCTAAAAAGTCTCCAATTATTTTCACACCATGTTGATACCATGTTTTATCATAAATGTCTTTATTACCAGCACACATATTTGTGTTATGCCATACTGGAATAGAACTGAATTTTTGCATGTAATACTTTTCATCCATTGCTCGAATCATTGCTAACCATGATTGAAAAACATCACGCCAAAAATCATTGCTATGGTTTATAATAGTATAAATATATTCATCTCCAAAATCTATCATTTTTTTACCACCTCATTGCCATGTACTGCCAAAAAAATATCCACCCATGGTTTGTGACTGTTAATTTTTTAATCCAAGAACATTTTAAAGACATTATAAAAATTTTCACCTCAACCATTTTCATGCCACCTTTTAAGTAATCTTGGGTGACAATTTGTCTCTTGACCTTGTCAATCTTTGAATTCCATATAAATTTTTAAAAAAACCCAGTTATTCAGAAAAGACAAGATATCTTTATCAGGATTTGGTAGTGTAATAAACAGATGGTTTAGCTTTGGTAAAAGCAGTGTTTTGGTCCATTACCATTATTGACACAAAATCAAAACAGTTAATCCGGATAGCGTAGTGTTAACACACGTCTCACCTGTGTTAATCCGGATAACGTTGTGTTAACACACGTCTCACCTGTGTTAATCCGAATAGCGTAGTGTTAACACACATCTCACCTGTGTTAATCTTGATAACGTAGTGTTAACACACGTCTCACCTGTATTACGCCAGGAAGATCCTCAGCATCGGCAGTGGTTGTAATGTGAGGTTATTGTGGTTGTATAGGTTATCGTGGTGTAGTGAGTGTGTATTGTGGTTGTAGTAAGAGGGTATTGTGATTATAGTGAGAGTGTATTGTGGTTGTAGTGAGAGGGTATTGTAGTTGTATAGGGTATTGTGGTTGAAGTCAGAAAGGGTATTGTGGTGTAGAGAGATTGTGTTGAGGTTGTAGAGAGAGTGCATTGTGGTTGCAGTGAGAGGGTATTGTGGTTGCGGTGAGAGAGGGTATTGTGGTTGCGGTGAGAGAGGGTATTGTGGTGTAGTGAGAGGGTATTGTGGTTGTAGAGAGAGGATATTGTGGTGTAGTGAGAGGGTATTGTAGTTGTAGAGAGAGGTTATTGTGGTGTAGTGAGAGGGTATTGTAGTTGTAGAGAGAGGGTATTGTGGTGTAATGAGAGATATTGTGGCTGTAGAGAGAGTGTATTGTGGTTGCAGTCAGAGATATTGTGGTTGTAGTGAGAAAGGGTATTGTGGTTGTAGTGAGAGGGTATTATGATTGTAGTCAGAGATATTGTGGTTGTAGTAAGAGTGTATTGTGGTTGTAGAGAGAGTGTATTGTGGTTGTAGTGAGAGATATTGTGGTTGTAGTGAGAAAGGGTATTGTGGTTGTAGTGAGACGGTATTGTGGTGTAGTGAGAGGGTATTGTAGTTGTAGGGAGAGGGTATTATGGTTGCAATAAGAGGGTATTGTGGTTGTAGAGAGAGGATATTGTGGTTGTAGTGAGAGAGTATTGTGGTTGTAGTGAGAGATATTGTGGTTGTAGTGAGAAAGGGTATTGTGGTTGTAGTGAGACGGTATTGTGGTTGTAGAGAGAGGGTATTATGGTTGCAATAAGAGGGTATTGTGGTTATAGAGAGAGGATATTGTGGTTGTAGAGAGAGTGCATTTTGGTTGCAGTGAGGGGGTATTGTGGTGGTAGTGAGAGGGTATTGTAGTTGTAGAGAGAGGGTATTGTGGTTGTAGAGAGAGGGTATTGTAGTTGTAGAGAGAGGGTATTGTGGTTGTAGTGAGACGGTATTGTGGTTGTAGTGAGACGGTATTGTGGTGTAGTGAGACGGTATTGTGGTGTAGTGAGAGGGTGTTGTGGTTGTAGAGAGAGGATATTGTGGTGTAATGACAGTGTATTGTGGTTGTAGAGAGAGTGTATTGTGGTTGTAGTCAGAGATATTGTGGTTGTAGTGAGAAAGGGTATTGTGGTTGTAGAGAGAGTGTATTGTGATTGTAGTGAGAGATATTGTGGTTGTAGTGAGAGTGTATTGTGGTTGTAGTGAGAGATATTGTGGTTGTAGTGAGAAAGGGTATTGTGGTTGTAGTGAGTGGGTATTGTGGTTGTAGTGAGAGGGTATTGTAGTTGTAGAGAGAGTGTATTGTAGTTGTAGTGAGAGAGTATTGTGGTTGTAGTGAGAAAGGGTATTGTGGTTGTAGTGAGAAAGGGTATTATGGTTGTAGTGAGAGGGTATTGTGGTTGTAGTAAGAGTGTATTGTGATTGTAGTGAGAGGGTGTTGTAGTTGTATAGGGTATTGTGGTTGAAGTGAGAAAGGGTATTGTGGTGTAGAGAGATTGTATTGAGGTTGTAGAGAGAGTGCATTGTGGTTGCAGTGAGGGGGTATTGTGGTTGTAGTGAGAGGGTATTGTGGTTGTAATGTGGGATTGTTGTGGTTGTAGTGTGGGGGTATTGTGGTTGAAGTGAGAGGGGTTGTAGTTGTGGTGAGTGGTGTATAGATATCAGAACGTGGTTTTTTTCTGTAAATGATTTGGCTCATCTGAACTGAAATTTGTTCAAATAAAAGGTATTTTCCCTTTCAAGAGGGACATTATCAATAAAAAGCACAAATATGGTGAATTCATTAAAAAAATCTTTTTCTTAAGAACCACTGATCCAGAAAAGTTGAAATTCACATGAAAGATTCCTGAAATAATACAGATTCAAGTCTGTTCAAATCATGACCCTGAAAGTAGGGTGGGGCCTCAATAGGGTATCACACATTTATATACAGATGTATAGGAAAAACCTTCCCAAGAAAAACGCCATGATTAGTCACATTGATATGCCAGCACCCCTAGGTAGTGCAGATTCCAGTTTGTTCAAATTGGGACCAAATGTATACAAAAAAGAATTTTTTTCTTTTCCAGAACAGCAAAGTCATGAGTCATACTGGGATCACAATGTGGGGTCCAACTTTTTCATTGGAATAACGATTTCTACAAAACAAATCTTTTAAAAATCGCAACAGCTGAATAACAGTAAACTATGGCCGCGGTGACAGGTGGGCGATGTGTGACAGGTGGGCGATGTGTGACAGGTGGGCGATGGTGGGCGATGTGTGACAGGTGGGCGATGTGTGACAGGTGGGCGATGTGGCCCATGTGTCTCTTGTTTTAAAATCTTTTGTTTATGTTGTTGTTGTTGCAGTTGTTTTGTTATTTCCAGAAATCCTCTTTAATTATGTCAAGTGTTGTCGGTATTACGAAATCAAAGTCAACTCTCAAACATGGGATGCTATGAAGTATTTGCGGTCCATAAACACTCACGTACAGTAACTGATATATATACAAAAATGATTACGTTTTTTAAGCGCAAAAATCTCAGGATTGGGGGAGATTCGTATACTCTTGATGCACATCGATCTATTACAGAGAATCTTCAGCTGTTGGTTTATTTCATGACAAGATCTTAAAATGTGTCGCTACTAATATATCGTCCTATCAGATGAGAAATAATTAGCAATATCATGAAGAATTTATATTAAACGTAAGTTAATGCGCATTAAACCTGCATCGTGTTAACGCGGATATTTCAATGCTCACGAGATACGAGGTGTTAACATGCTTCATGTAGAAGCGGTATATTTTCCTGATTGAATGCTGGTCGTCGGAGGAAACTAGTAATTTCTTGGGAACAAATAAAAACAAACACAATAAATTCCTTGTGTGTAGATCAGATACATATACGTAAACATGTAGTCCACTATATATAGTATTTTCATCAAAATATCTATAAAAATAATTTTAATGATATAGTTTATTCTTATATCTATTTCGCGCACCAGTGAATTTAGAAATGCATACGGATTTCACATCAAATATTACCTCCGTTTGAACGCAATTTAATTCGAATTAATTTAATGCACATCATTTTACTTCGTGTGAACAAAGCATAAATTACTACACATGCCTCTGTCGATAACGTGAAAGATTTGATCGAAGTCCACCTTATTTTCTAAGTGTTTCTTGACAAAATGTGCTGCACTCGTACATGAAACAATATTGATTGCATAACCGCTTCGCTAAACAATGACATCTCAATGCGTATGTACTGCTGGACCTTCGACTGGCAAATACCAGAGTAGTAACCTGCACAGTATATGCAATGTGTAAAACGCCCCGACGTCAAAAAGTGCAGCACTATCTCGAAATATGCAACTGGAGACGTAAATATATACCAAAGTTAAGTAGTCGTTAATAATTATCCTGACCCTCTAATCAGTATTTTCACAGAGGACGAAACTAAAGTTTTAAAACACGTCTGTAAACATACTTATAGAGAGGAAACCGGGTCCCTAATCCCGGACTCCATATCACTGACACACGGACACCTAACCCCCTTAATTAAGGAGCGAATCACGAGATTAGAACGTACCAGCATCGTAATTGATACTAACTCTAGTAGTGGGGTGCTTAAGAAGGTCAAAACGTAGGAGAGAACGAGAACGATAATGACTCCCATCTATAGACAGACACACTTGACAAAAATTATACCATATGACTCTAAGCCCCAGATACTTCATCAGCACTCACTCCAGGGACTGGAAAGTAGTCAGATGTCAATACAGAGAGAGATTGTGTAGCTGGAAAAAAAGTGCATAAAATCTAACAATGGAGTATGATTATCCTGATCAGTACGGTGAGCACTCGGGGAATTTTTCTGGACACTACCCAGATTACAGCGATGACTACTATTCAGACTTTTATCCGTTTAAATACGAAGTCAAAGCAGACTGGGAGATACCAATCCGAGGACCCATCACTTTCTGCATCGCGACGACGACGCTGATAACGAATTTCTTGTTGATATTTGTTTTCATCTTCAGAAGCAAGCGTTCTCCAACCACCATTGTTCTGACTTCATTAGCAATTTCTGACTCCTTGATCTGCATAACAAGGCTACCGGAAGCAATATATTTCAACATGGCTCAAAATTATAAAAATCTTTATATGAACTACAGCTGGTGTGTAACAAACCATGCTTTATTCGTGATGTATAGCATATTCCGTATGACATCCAACTGGTTGACGGCCTTGTTGGGACTGCAGCGTCTTCTCGCTGTTTGCATGCCGTTCTATTACTCGAGGATCTGTAGTACCTCAACTACAGTGATCAAAATAGCTTCCATCGCTGTCATTTCTGTGTTTGTATACCTCTACGAAGCACTGGGTATTGATATCAAAGAACTGCCGATTTACTCCACAAGGTTCCGCAATGAAACTTTACCGTCCGGTTGCACAAGGGAAATTTCCAAATCCTTGATAAACGTCGTTGGGGATATAAAAAAATCCATGATGCTGTTTTACATCTTCTCTGGATTTCTGTCTCGTCTATTGCCAGTGATCGTGTTACTGATAACCACTATATCTCTCGCATATTTACTGCACAAGCGCATCACCAGTTTCAAAAGCTCAGATTCTTACAAGAAAGAACAGCTCAAGAGAGTGAATAAACTAGTGATAATCATTCTCATTGTATTCCTCGTCGCCGAAGTCCAGGACGGAATTGCATTCCTGATTTACGCACATGAGCTTGCAACAGACCGAAAAAGAGAGGTTTTATCCGAGGAGGCTGATATTCTTTGGGACACCATATCTACCACACTATCTTTGATCAGCTATGACTGCAATTTCTGGATATTCTTCATGATGAGCACACAATTTCGTGTCGCCCTTTTGGATATGCTGCGGTGTCGAGGTAAAAGATTGCGAGGAATTCTTAATCTGGAGAGTACAGACGGACGAACTAGCAACACTTACTCCAACAGTAGAGAGGACAGAAGCACGATCATATAAAGAATGGAAATGACAATGCTTTACCAATGACAATAGCATACCATAAATGAGAATCACTGGATTATCAGCGTTAATGATCGGATATCATTCTGAAATGCACCGTGTGTTCTTTTTCAAGACGTTAGTAGAAAACATTAATACGTCTACAGCTGCTCTTTGTAGACGAATTTCATTGTCTTCAAATTTGTTGTACTTAGTAATTACAAAATTAGTCATTATAGACTGGGACAAAATGAATATTGATGTTATCATTTTCATGTTTCCTATTGTATTCCTTTCATCTTTTTTATGGTTAAAAATAAACTAATTAAACGCAAGTTTCATCCATCATTATAATGATCAATACTTTAGTAATTCAGCGAAACTTGTGTTGATTTTGATAATTTGTTTTATATTGTGCTCAATTACATGAATGTCTATCAATATCTTATATAGATATTCCTATGTTGAGAATAAACTTGAAATTATGAGGAAAGTAACTTGTGATGGACGATGTCAATCACCGTGACGTCAGAATTCAAATACACCAATGACATTGAATTTTGTATCTCAATGTCAGACTGTGCAATTACGTGTGGCTGTGGCTTTCTACTGTTTCATGGCGATTTTAATTTGGTGACTGAAGGGAAAATCTATGAAATTTACATTTGACATGCTTGATGCTACCGCTCTTTGTTCAATACAAATATATATATACACAGTATCTCAGTTAAAGAATATTCATTAATTGTTGAATTCAAGCAGTGCTAATTAATTGAAGGGCAGTGACTAAGCAAAAAAAAAAAACAACTTTCCAGAATAAAATCTAAACCAGAGAATTTTCCACGTTATAAATCAAACATACACACTAAATGTCGTATTGATTCCTACGATAGGGAAGCTGTAGGTGTTTCAATTGCATCATGTTATTTCATCGAATTTCAACATGAATATAGAGATCCAGTCCTAGGTCAGAATAAAAGAATGAATATGGGTAAAGGGAGGTTTATAATCTAATTACGTATGAGTAGTAGTTAATTTCTGTCCGTTCTATTTCGAAAGTTTACGTAATACGAGTATTCAGTGCCCTTAAGACAAACATTCCCAGGTTTACCGGCCCTTATATAGGTCTGCAAAGACATCAGAGGCCCTGACATTCTGTAAGGGATGAGAATACAGTATTCTCTCTCTCTCTCTCTCTCTCTCTCTCTCTCTCTCTCTCTCAGTACATTGTCCGTTTATTCAGGAGGACATTCGCACGATTAATACTTGATAGGAATGCTTATAGATATGTGATATATGAACACAGGTGATTATTTGATCTTTACAGTGATATTGTTAGGACTAGTATGCATGGAACCAGCAAATCAAAATTTGGATTCGTGTTTGATGAATTTTCATAATCATTTTTCAAATTGTAGCTGCTTATTTTCTAAACGGTTTCACCTAGCACTTACTGCTTTTAAAATCAAAAAATCATTTGTGTGGAGGTTTTTTAATGTACTCATCGTCCTCTTTAAGACTGTTTGATTGCTATGCACTTGTTTAGTCTTGCGTTTTCAATGCACTTCAGTTTGGAAATTGTGTTACGTTGTATGGCACTGTTTAACGATGATAAAGAGACGTTATTCTGAAGTGCTCTGATCTGAAATCCAAGCGATCTCTTCCTGTCTCTTTTAACACCGTCCAACTTCTCCCTAGCGTGTTTCAAACATACAGTTATTATATGGATGGTGTGCAAACGTTAGGACAAGGGCTATTCAACAAAGGATCGGTAAATCAATTTTAAAAACACGAGTATAACTGTAAACAAGGGCAAGACCTAATACGGGACTTTTGAGATACGGATCCACTCTGAATTTTATCGCGCGTTGAACGTAGTCGGTGCGTGGGAGCGACTATCCGTATATCGAGCGAAGTGAGAGGTTTGATTTTAATCAGACTGGCATGGAAGGCATTAATTGCAATCCAATTCCCGCATTAAAATGCAGGAATCATTACGACCATTTTTAGGAAATCGCATTTGAGTAAATTCTGTGAGTTGGCGAGGGAAATAAATCTCGAGGACGTAGAAATGAAACACGATTACATTGTATATACCTACATGGATAAGAAACCGATTTACAGAGATTACACCCAGGTACTGAGCACCAATAGTGACATGGATAAGAAACCGATTTACAAAGATTACACCCAGGTACTGAGCACCAATAGTGACTTGGATCGTCAGCGTTCTTCTTGTTAGGACTGAGCATGGATATTTACGGATCTTCTGCTAGCAAATCCCCATGATGTCAACTTTGCTCAACAATTGATTACTTTCACGCTAAAGGTCAATTCTAATCGGTCGTTCCGGCACATCCAGAAAGTTCCGTATTTAACACGTTTTTGTCTTAATTTTTTTTCTTGTATGTATTCGGTAGTGTTCGGAATTTTAATGATTTTTTTATTCTTTTGCGACACGTTAATCTGGGTACAACTACATGCAAGTAAAGTTGAACTTCGGTATCACACCATGAATATGTTAAAGTGAGTTTATGTATTTTAACCTCAATATCTCAAACTCTCGGATGTCTCGAAGATTAAGTCGATTGCTGTCTGACGTGTTTCATACCAATTGTTGAGTCGTTCTCTGCATACTGATTTTGACTACAGATGATTTAAATACATATAGGGCTTACGGCGATTGTGACCAATCAGCAAGGGATGCTTACTCCTCCTAGACACCTGACCCCGCCTCTGGTGTGTCCAGGGTTCCTTGTTTACATGCTCTTAATTTCTATTAGCTGTTCATTACGCCGTGTTCATTAAACAAGCGTTCAAAAATCACAGTTTACTGCTGTTTTTACATTTAGAGTTACCTCTCTTTACGTGTTGGGCTACGACTATGACTGCAGCATTTTCTCACCAGAGGGCGCGTTACGGAACACTGGGTAGAGAATGTCGCTGCAGTTCAAGCCATTTCAATTTCCGGATGTAAACGATATCAATTAATGTATACAAAATGTTTATTTAACACTTCTTTCTTTTTGCATCAATGAATCATTTACATTCCAAATCCACTCCACTTGCATCCTATCCTGTTTCCTCGAAAATGGGTAGACAAATAAATCTATTATATATATACATGTACTTCTTAATGTATAAACCCTTGTGTTTTAGATTCACCAGTTTAAACTAACAAATTATTTAGAAAATGATATTTCCAACGAAAAGAGAAATATGTTAGCTGGTTTCCACTTATCCTTAAGTATTTCAAATCGATTTAAAGCAATACAAGCTGTAACTGACGGTATGTTTTTCAACTATCCAATTAAGCACCAAATAACACCTATCGGTATAACAAATATAATCCCAAAGATCTGGAAAAAAAGTCAGCAAAATAAACAAGGGAATATTGTTTGAGAGCATTATACCTACAATGAGTCATTGCGTACGGACGTGAGAGCGATGGTTCCCGAACATATCGGGTTGCTGCGACCGAGACGGAAACTGACGTGAGTCGTTTATTTTAAAACATCACATCCAATCTCTACCCAGACAAAGAACGACAACTCTGGGTAGAGATTGCATCACATCGTTTCATAAATGACACGAAGTAAGAAAGTAATAATTACGCAAATATGCCACTCAATTGAAATTTTGATAGTGAATTTTCTATAAGATTAGCATGTTAAATTGTTTACAAATTCGAAACGTGCTCAGTGCCTCTCTTTCATTTTTTCCAGAACTGGTGACCTCCGAGGTCAATGTACATCGGAGATTACGAGCAAGAATTACTGACAGGGTGACAATGATTCATGAATTGACATTTTTTGCTGATTTGACGGGTTTATTGCTTTAGATTCACTCTGATTCTATGAAGTTAAAAATATTCAATCACAAATATGTTAAATATTTGATCTTTTAATTTTCAATTCATTTGCCGTCAGTTACAGCTTGTGTTGCTTTAGAAGGGAAACAATCTTTAAACACCTTTGAGCGTACATAGTGTATGAAAAGGGTGCTATATAAATATGGTATTATTATTATAATTTTTTTTTCATCTTTGTAAGATCTTAGCAATCAGTTCTTGTTGGCAAGATGTTTGACTCTGAGTGATAAGAATAGTGAGACACAGATGATAAAGCATTAGAGACCCCAGGCGTAGCTAATAAATAATGGGAGGATCAATGAGAAGCCTAGGTTTGAATGTTTATCGGTATGGGACAACTCGGAAACATCGTGTAGGATTGTTGCTATTTACGTTTGCAGCGTGTTGCCTTTTCCGAGTAAAAACCACGGTGACTCGTGTTACATGGGTGGCACTGCTGTGATTTTAATTAATCAATGATTCTTTAATAGTTAAAACAACTTAAATTATCTTTAATCCACAAAGCTAGCAAAAATAATATACGGGTTACAAGTCCCTAATCCAAACTAACGTACCATCGCAGCAGCCAGTCTTAAAGTCTCATTCACCAAAAACTTGTGTGATAGTGTGATATTTTACTTATACGATATCATATAATCTATGAAAGGATAGGGTGCAGATATGTTTTAATGAGAAATCTATGAATACTGTCCACTCGACACAATATCCGACAGTGACCTGTCTCCTTCGTTATACCTCGTGACCAATAGTGATGGAGAGAATGTAAGACGGATGTTGACTCAAATGATAAAATAAGAAAACGATTAAAGTTAACATGATATAAAGACGATGAACTGAATCATTTACAATCAACAACTTAATGATCATGAAGTGCACAATTTTGATTTTATGCATTATGTTATTGGTAGCTGTCTAGACTAGTCGGAGTCCGGTTTTTTTTTTTTTTTTTTTTTTTTTTTTTTTTTTTTTTTTTTTTTTTGTCCTTGTTAATTCCGCTTCCGGAGGTTTTGACACGGTATGGATTCTGACGTAAATTTAATAAAACAAATATACATGTAACAGCTTTTAATAATTTGAAGATAAAATAATACTATGAAATGCACGTTTAGATTAGTATTCTTTTTCGGTAATTTATATATATATATATTCGATATAATAAGTAAATTTGTATATCATTGATGCTGTTAATAACCAATTTGAACTTTCCAATTCTGGCTGGAATTCATGAAATTTTACATTTTTTATTTTTGTTCGCGGGTGTTTCCGTATAATTTTGTTCTCGTGTAAACTTACACATGGTAAACACGCCGCCATTGTGTGACCGAATACTTATTACACGTGTCTTTTGTATGTATGGTACCGTTATGTTCATGAGAATGGTTTGTTTCATGAAGGGCTAAACTGTAATTTATTATCTTACATGGGTTCCATATGTGTAAAATGAAAAACATTTTGCAGACAGAGTAGCCTTATATATGCACAGAACAAAGCATATGTTTTTTCAAGCTGAACACACACACACACACACACACACACACATACATACACACGTACACACACATACACACACACACACACACGTACACACACACACATACACACACACGTACACACACGTACACACACATACCCACACACATACACACACACATACACACACGTACACACACACACATACACACACACACACACACGTACACACACACACACACACACACACACACATACCCACACACATACACACACACATACACACACACATACACACGTACACACACATACACACACACACACACACGTACACACACACACACGTACACACACACACACACATACACACACGTACACACACACACACACACACACACATACACACACACGTACACACACACACATACATACACACACACACATACACACACACACGTACACACACACATACACACACACGAATGTGTGTTCATGTGTATCTATGATTTGATAAGGTTTACAGAATTATAAATATCAATTTAATCAAATATCAAACGACTTACATTGCCAAAAGTTTGAAACTTTGGAATTTCCCTAGTGTAAATGACGTAACCAAAATGAAATTAAAACAGGTCCCGTCTAGTACAAATTATGATTTCGTTATAGGCTTGTTGAATGCAGGAACTTTCCCCCTATATATAATTGTATGTCACATATTCAGTGTAACACTTGTGTATAAAATGCCCTCGTCATATCCCTGCTGCTTTATTGTTTTCCCTCTTATATACATGTATTGTTCTCAATTAACACAAATAAACTGATCTTGAATCCTTTCAAAAAACATTTCCATGTAGAAAGGGAAATGCGTAGAAAATAAATTTAGTTTTAAGTGACATTAACTGAACAGAGACACGACGATAAGAAGAGTTCCTTATAGACCCTGAAAACCATCATTATAACGCAGTCCGCTTTAGTGACGTTCATCACAAATACATATACTGGTATTGTAATGTACATTTCAGCTATTTATTCCTCCAGAATATCGAACTGTAGATAATTCGCAAAATTTTCTGGTTAATCGGTTATAGAATTTGTAACCGATTATCATCTATCCGACCGGTTAGTCGGTTAACCAGTTAACCGTTGCCACCCCAAATCATCATGTTTCTGAATCATGTTGTTTACTTCATGTCACTATCTTTTTATTTTATTTTTTTTCTTTTCAATGTTGATGTCTTAGTGTTTTATATTTCAGTTCTTGCCACAAGTATAGTTTGAGAAAAAAAAACCATTTTCCGTCTTTACGAATAATCATGTCTCGTGTAATATATTGAATTAGATGCATGGGTACTGGTAGTTAATGAAAATATAGTGCAGATTAATTTTTACACATAATTAATATATTTTTCTCATTACTTTCTATGTCAGTGTACATGTGATTAATTCAATTCTTAAGTAGTGAGTTATCCAGGAGTGTCACAACAAAATGAGTCATATACTCATACAAGGACATGATGTTATGGAAAATCATAAAATAGAATTTCGACCTTTAAAGGACCTCCCCACTTTAGCTGTGATATATGGCCCCTGATGATTTAGTAAAACATCAAAGTTTGTATTTTGCTATTTACAATGTTAATTGATACCTTAACTTACAGTTTTGTTTATTTTACTGAAAAATTCGTTAACATTAAGAACTATGCCGCCTTTTGAAGTCGGAGTTGTCTGTTTTTGTTAAATCTATATAGATATTCGTTGAATGACCGGTTTTTAAAGCCTTTGTTTATATCGAGAACACGGTTGTCCAGATTTCTCCTTTCTATTAGAATTCTTTTTTTGTAATAAAGAGAATTATATCCAAAAGGCAAGACTGGACATCCTTGTGTTGGTGATGAAATTCATAAACATCTGCAAAAACTACACATTTCTTTCTACCTAATTTACCTGTATTGACCTTATCTTGACCTGCTGAATATCAAATCAGCCATGTGATAATGTATGTCAAGCTAATGCTCGAAATACTCGTCAGGCCGCACGGTATTGTCGACTACATGTATACAAACTAAATAAGGGAAAGGCCAGACCCTCCCTCTCCCTGTTGTAATCGACAAATGATACACATTTCAGATTACTCTTTTAAAGGATATGCGGGACGATGATCACGTGATGATTGCGAATTTATTATAAATTTAGAACCGGACGCAGCGTAGTTTAAAAAGCTTCCCGAGAAAAATCACAATGCTCTACAGACACACTATATGACGTCACAATAAAAAAGTACGTCACGACGTTGTATCGCGGTGAAAATGTCATCATATTTTGTCGTAATTTGCTACCGCTGCCAAGTGTCTTGTGTAAATCTGTTGATTGAATTCTTGTCAAATGATAATTTTTATTTCTATTTCATATTGATTACAAGTCTCCCTTTTCATATGCATTACATATATATTATGTACATACAGTATGCGCCACAGTAATTTTGATAGTATATAGCCTATTAGTCACCTAAATCGCTCCTACATGTACATGCAATTTGAATCTAGGCATTTACAAAAAGAAAGTCAATCGTACGTAAACAATGACCCGGTGCAAGCTAGTATAAGATGATGATCGTTTGTTGGTATTTACTATAGTAGTGTGAAACTAGAACTGGACACACATTTCTACCGAATCTTGCTTGGGAAACATACGAATTATTCTGGTGCTTTTATAATCGATCATTGTTTGCGAAAAATACCCCCCCCCCCCCTACATGCCGAAGATCGATACTTTTTGTCAAATCGTAACGTCCATGCTAGGAGTGTTTAATTTTCCCAAGCATTTTCATGTAAATCTAAGTACGCTTTATTTCTCAAACTATTTTAAATTACAAATTATTTTTACTAACTTTACGAAACACTGCTGCGAAAATGGTAACTAATGTAGGCCTAATAAATATGATACAAGTCGGAAAGCGAGAAGCAGACGTGTGAAAAAGAAAAAAGTGCAAAGTCACAACGTGTGCGACACATAAATTCCTTTAAAAATAGGATGGAGACGATCCGAGTCATAAGCGACACTAGCTAACCTGGCCGCGGAAGTACTGTTGATCTTGTAAAAGAAGTAGTATACAGTTATTGACTGGGTTCGAGGACAACAGCTGTTTTGTTTGACCCAAGAACGGGTCTGTTGCCCGAAGCCGTAGGCTGAGGGCAACCGATCCGTTCGAGGGTCAAACAAAACAGCTGTTGTCCGAGGATCCAGTTAATAACTGTTTTGTTATACACCTTCAGTTTTTAGGTTGTTTTTACTAGATGCACATGGTTTGTTGACTTTAAACGGATCGACAGTGTGATTGCGTACATTTATCACCGATTCCACTAGTTTAAAAGAAAACATACCCAATACCCTAATTGATAATTATATTTTTCGTGAATCTGCTCTGCTTTTCATCTTATAAATTCCATATTTCATCATCAGTCAAATCAGTGAACCTCGCCATTACGTAAACAAATCAGCAGACCAAGAATCATGTGACTTGCGTATAACCGCTTTAACACGAATAAAATAAAAATAAGTAAACTTCATCTTAATATACAATTGATTCTAGAAAATGATGAAGAAGAGATATTTTTTAATGTTCTTGCTGTCCCTACTTTGAAAATTTAATTGAATTTCATCTTCCGTTGCTGTCGCAAAATGGTCACCCGTCATTTCTCTATATCCAAACGGTACGAAAAAATAACTCGAGTTAGCGCCATATGACGTCATCGGTCAACAGTCATTTATAACAGTCGATTTTAACAGTTCCCGGTCCAACAGTCGCCAGAACAGTCGAAATGTTGGACATATTTTTGTAAGGAGTTATATAGGAACTGTTTTATAGGGGTATAACAATAGCTTATATTGACGTTAACTAGATCTAATAACCCCGTGGTTTGAAGGAAGACGAATTGTAGAGCTAGACGTTTTGTCCAAAGTCATGTATAATATATACATGTATATTTAAAAAAGATTAAAATCTTAATTTGTTTTCATTAACTCAATTTTTGTTCCATAATCATGAAAATTCTAAATATTTCAATAGTTTCAAAACAAATATAGTTTCTAACAATGTCCAAATCAGGCACAAAGAATTGGGCTGCCCCCCCCCCCCCCCCCCCCCCCCCCCCCCCGTCTTTGACAGTGAGCATTGTAAAAAAAAAAATATGTAGTGCATATAAATTGAGATTATCCTCTCCCCCATTACTTTTAACAGTAGTTGTATATGAAACGAATATAAGCTTGAAAGTTATATTAATAACAAATATTTCGCCAAGCCTAACCCCAAGTGAACATATCAATGTATAACTTCAAGGACGCCTACCTCAAAATCAAGATTAGCTTCACCCCTTCATATTTTCACTGGAAGTTAGGTATATGAATAGCTTTTAATTGCAGTGTTTGCAAAAAAATTCATTGACAAGTTTTTGAGCAGTGCTTCATTTAGTATCTGAACTGCCGTGTTTTTGAGTACTAATTTCCACCCCAAATCCTTCAATTTTCCCAATTTCTTATTATACGGTTATGTTTAGCATGTTATTATTATTTATTTTATATTTTGCATATATTTTAGAGATTATTGTAAAAGATATATACATAAATTCCATCAAATTATTTTTTTGAAATGAAAATCGGAATGATCTTGTAAAATTCACAATTTTCGAAAAGGGGGGTAATTCAAAGCTTATTATCTCCCTTGTATACCTAGAAAGTGGTTATGAAATCTATACACATTGTAAAGGACATCCTGATGGTGCTTCATTAAAAAAAAGAACAAATATTCATTGACGAGATATTTAGCCCCACGCGCGTCATAGGAAAACCCAATATCAACATTACTAAGAGGTAATTGATAATTTTATTTCTCTTAGTCTTAACCTAATTGCAAAGTACTGTTGTACATAACAAAATACACATCTTTACACAGATGATTACGTACCTTTTAAAGTCTGAACTGGACACGTGACTCACTTGATGTATGTCCGAGTGACGGTGGATTGTAAACACCGATTGAAAATAAATTTAAGGAGGTACTCTACATGTACATCGTCATAATGGGTGACTTCCTTTAAAAACATGGAGGAAAAATCAATATCAGCAATATTTGACTTTTCCTTTTCAATTTAGATACCTAGACGAGTAGCCCAGTAGGTTAGCATACCGACTGCTAAAAAAAAAATGATAAAATAGAGTAAATTTGAAAATTCTCAACTTCAAAATATTGTTGTACATATCCTCCACTTTTCATTTACATCAAATTTCTCTGGTGTAGCATACCTCCTTAAAAACATTCTGGTTAAGGAGGTACTCTACATCGTCACAATGGCTGACTTCCTTTAAATTATAAAGATGGAGGAAAAAATCAATATCAACAATATTTGACTTTTCCTTTTCAATTCAAATACCTAGCCCAGTAGCTCAGTTGGTTAGCATACCGACTGCTGACCTGCAGGTCGCAGGTTCTAGTCCAGCAGGGGTTTAAAAAAATTCAAATTGCCATATACTAAAACTGCATTTTATAACAAAATAAAGTAAATTTGAAATTTTTCAACTTCAAAATATTGTTGTACATATCCTCCACTTTTCATCCACATCAAATTTCTATGGTGTAGCATACCTCCTTAAAACAGGTAAAATAACGTATGATATGTCTCATAAATACGTGCATTCGATGATTTAAGAGCGTTTTACAAGGTGGAAAATAAAATTGTAGAAATTCGGACCATACCACTTTAACAAGTTCAAGTTGTATTTAAATAGTACATTGTTGTGGGATTTAGATATCATGAGAGGAAAGTCGTATCAATTCGGGTAATGATTGTATAGTTTTCAGGCTGACGGTAACCATTTTTCAAAAAAACTTAGTTTTCTACCCTTATCTTCCAATATTCCAGGGGAAAAGGACTGTGCACTTACTGGAGATACATCAGTCTTTACCATAAAGTAGAATAGATGAATCAATTTTTCTTTTAAAAGAGGGATGGTAAAAAGGGACCACAGTCTACAGCTAAAGTGTGTGTGTGGGAGGGGGGGGGTCCTTTATACGACCGACAATAAATTGGGAAGGGGGATCCTATACCGGATTTTACAATCATATATGGGCATACAAAACAGAGACTTATTTGTAAATAAATATATCAAAATAATGAGACGCTCTTAAAACTTCTACTGGTGCTATGGCTACATTAACGTTGTATATGATATTTATATAGCTACATTAACGTTGTATATGATATTTCTATAGCTACATTAACGTTGTATATGATATTTCTATAGCTACATTAACGTTGTATATTATATTTCTATAGCTACATTAACGTTGTATATGATAGTTCTATAGATACATTAACGTTGTATATGATAGTTCTATAGCTACATTAACGTTGTATATGATAGTTCTATCGCTACATTAACGTTGTATATGATAGTTCTAGAGATACATTAATGTTGTATATGATATTTCTATCGCTACATTAACGTTGTATATGATATTTCTATAGATACATTGACGCTGTATATGATATTTCTATAGCTACATCAACGTTGTATATGATATTTCTATATATAGCTACATTAACGTTGTATATGAGAGTTCTATCGCTACATTAACGTTGTATATGATATTTCTATATATAGCTACATTAACGTTGTATATGAGAGTTCTATAGCTATATTAACGTTGTATATGATATTTCTATCGCTACATTAACGTTGTATATGATATTTCTATATATAGCTACATTAACGTTGTATATGATAGTTCTATAGCTACATTAACGTTGTATATGATAGTTCTATATATAGCTACATTAACGTTGTATATGATAGTTCTATATATAGCTACATTAACGTTGTATATGATAGTTCTATATATAGCTACATTAACGTTGTATATGATAGTTCTATAGCTACATCAACGTTGTATATGATATTTCTATAGCTACATTAACGTTGTATATGATAGTTCTATAGCTACATTAACGTTGTGTATGATATTTCTATAGCTACATTAACGTTGTATATGATAGTTCTATATATAGCTACATTAACGTTGTATATGATATTTCTATAGATACATTGACGCTGTATATGATATTTCTATCGCTACATTAACGTTGTATATGATATTTCTATAGCTACATCAACGTTGTATATGATATTTCTATAGATACATTAACGTTGTATATGATATTTCTATAGCTACATCAACGTTGTATATGATATTTCTATAGCTACATTAACGTTGCATATGATATTTCTATAGTTACATCAACGTTATATATGATATTTCTAGAGATACATTAACGTTGTATATGATATTTCTATAGATACATTAATGTTGTATATGATATTTCTATAGATACATTAAGGTTGTATATGATATTTATATAGCTACATTAATGTTGTATATGGTATTTCTATAGCTACATTAACGTTGTATATGATATTTCTATAGCTACATTAACGTTGTATATGGTATTTCTATAGCTACATTAACGTTGTATATGATATTTCTATAGCTACATTAACGTTGTATATGATATTTCTATAGCTATATTAACGTTGTACATATTTCTATAGCTACATTAACGTTGTATATGATATTTCTATAGCTACATTAACGTTGTATATGATATTTCTATAGCTATATTAACGTTGTACATATTTCTATAGATACATTAACGTTGTATATGATATTTCTATAGATACATTAACGTTGTATATGATAGTTCTATAGCTACATTAACGTTGTATATGATATTTCTATAGCTACATTAACGTTGTATATGATATTTCTATAGCTATATTAACGTTGTACATATTTCTATAGCTACATTAACGTTGTATATGATATTTCTATCGCTACATTAACGTTGTATATGATATTTCTATAGCTACATTAACGTTGTATATGATATTTCTATAGCTACATTAATGTTGTATATGATATTTCTATAGCTACATTAACGTTGTATATGAGAGTTCTATAGCTACATTAACGTTGTATATGAGAGTTCTATAGCTATTCTGCCAGTACTTTTGCAGATAGTATAACCCAAGTCATAACAAGACAGTGCGTTGTCTTTATTATGCACTTAATGAGATAAAAGACTGAAACAAACAAGAGACGTAATAAATAGGCTGCCAAATTACAAGTATTCGATAAACATAACGATTAAAGGTCTTACATAAGTATTAAGTAATACGCATAGTTGTTTTGGCAATACTAAATTACAAGTACACAAATAAATTGTATAAAAAAAACTAAGAAATTTACATAATGAAAATACTTAAAATGTTAGCGTTTTAACATTACTTAATTTGATAACATTACTTGAACTTTCCCATCATCTAAGTTGTGGTAAATAATGGTTGCAAGGGAAAAGTGCGTGTATGCTACAATGCCGGGAATTCATTATGATGTTTCTTGTTTTTAACTAAAAATTAAAACATATCGTGAAATATAAAAGTGTGCATTGAGAACTGACTGATACATATATCTCCAAAGTTTTGTAATTATAATAAAATGTTCTTCCCTACAGTTTAACTTTATTGTCATGCAGTCAATACCTCTAGACATCAGAAAATATGACGTACATCATACTCCGATATAAACAACTAAAGTGTCTCACCCTTTAACAAGTGTGTGAATTCAAATGTTAACTTTATTAAAGAAAATGATGTGCATACAAGACTCCTGGAAGTTTTTTTCTTCTTTGAGATTGTGTAACCCCCCAATATTTGTGATGTTTATATAATTATTGGAAAGTCACTATAGAAACTATCTTTTACACTTGACAGTACAATGTGCTAGTGAGGATTGTAGTACAATGTACAAATAAGGATTGTGTTATAGGAAGGATGTAAACATTTAAATATAACAACGTTTTAACCTCAGTCTACTGACAGATGTTTTAACAACAATCCCCTCATCTTTCCTTTTAAAAAATATATTTTTCCCTTGGCATGACCATCACCGACAAACCATTATGATGACACCCCGCTATTTCATAATACATTCTGAAAACCCAAAATAACAACGGGACAAAATATGGAATTGTCTTCTAAGTCCAGTTTCAATATTAAGTCCTGTGTATCTGAATGTACACTGAATAATCAAATTAACGATTACTAGAATGAAAATTGCAAGTACATTACACACATCAGTCTGATTCAACCATAAAGTAGCGATGTGTTCATTTTATCGGAAGCAACCCTGGAATCTAAATTGTTTTCTTCGTGTGAACTCCATCCCCCCCCCCTCTCTCTCTCTCTCTCTTTCTCTACCTCTTTATATGTCCGTTTCCTGAACTGTCACCCACTTTGCTTTAACTACTGCGAATAATAAGGGCGAGCTTGAGCCCAAATTAAAGACGTAAACATGGATAGTCATTGCTCCTTCGCCAAACGCTCGCCATTTATATACTAGCAGAAAAATAAACAGTGCATTATTTGATATGTGAAAAAAAAATAAAGAATAACAATGAACAAATTTAATTTTTTGTAATACTGTTAACAAATATATTTGTTACAACATGTCAGAATCCATTAATGTTAACGTCGAATAACGTCAATTTCAGCACACTCGAAAGACACTGGTATTCGAACTTGAATTAACAAAGTTAATAACGCGTGTGACCACCATTTGCATTCACGCATGCTTGACAACGGCGCCTCATTGACGCCACTAAAGTGTTCAGAAATGCTTGAGGGATGTTGATCCAGATGTTGGTTAAATCCTGGCCTAAATCAGCCAATATCACTGGCTGATTTTGGTAAACGGCGTAGACGTCGTTCCATTTCATCCCAGACGTGTTCGATCGGCGATAAATCGGGGGAAACAACTGCCCAAGGCAAGACATCGAAATTCTGTTGAACAAAAAAGTCCCTGACTACACGTGCAACATGTGGCCTTGCGTTGTCTTGCTGCTGAGTGATGTGATTTTGCTGTCTTTGTATGAAGGGTATCACATGACGCTGAATAATTTCGTCTCGATAGCGTACGCCGGTGAGATTTCCATTGACAATTTGTAGAGGGGTCCTTCCACGTGCTGTTATTCCACCCCGCACCATAACGCTATCTCCACCTAACAGTTCTTGGACTGATTGGTCAAAGTCCAGGAATGCTACGAGCAGTCAAACTTGCTGTCTGCAAACGATTTCTCAGGTGCACAAGCCTAATGTGGTTGTCCTGTCGACGCGACGTCACACGAGGACGCCCATAACGTGGTCGATCCCGGGTGTTACCAGATTGTTGGAAACGGCTCCATAATGACTGGATGGTGTTCCGATGAACTCCAAAGTGTCTTGCTACGATATTTTGTGCCATTCCAGCTTGAATCATTCCAACAGCAAGATTACGTTGGTTTTCGCTGAGTCGTGGCATGACAGAAGGGTAAATTTAGGTAAATTTTGTTAAACTAAAGTGCTTTCCTTAACGAATAGTGTCCAAACAAACCTTTTACACTTCTTACTCCAAACAGTATTGGCCAGTAAAACTCGTGCGTACGAACACTTCAATAAACAACATGTGTTCACTAACCATGAAAAAGTCCGTGCATCTGAGCCGGTTACTATCCGATATTGTTAAAAAATATCATCTTTATAGATTGTTTAGATGTTATAAATATGAACAATAAATATAAAAAAATTATACTAAATTTTATAATGCACAGTTTCTTTTTTCCCGCTAGTATATATACGTTGTGTAAAAATGTTTTCAAATCACTCATTAATTTGCAATATACTGTTGAAATGTATTTGAAATAATTCAGATTATTGTTTGGTTTGTATTTTCATAATTTTCTTTCGGGGGGGGGTTACACATTGTCAATGCACTGATAAACCATGGAAAATTATTCTATAAAATAGCAGACGATACATTAAAAGAAGTATCCGGTTCCAGGTTTTGATAATAGTACTGGTCTTGTATTGACTTGATCCGGTTCCAAGTTTTGATAATAGTACTCGTCTTGTATTGACTTGATCCGGTTCCAGGTTTTGATAATAGTGCTGATCTTGTATTGACTTGATCCGGTTTTAGGTTTTGATAATAGTGTTGGTCTTAATGTAGATCTTGTATTGACTTGATCCGGTTCCAGGTTTTGATAATAGTACTGGTCTTGTATTGACTTGATTCGGTTCCAGTTTTTGATAATAGTGCTGGTCTTGTAGATCTTGTATTGACTTGATCCGGTTCCAGGTTTTAATAGTACTGGTTTTGATCTTGTATTGACTTAATCCGGTTCCAGGTTTTATAATAGTGCTGGTCTTGTATTGACTTGATCCGGTTTCAGTTTTTAATAATAGTATTGGTCTTGATCTTGTATTGACTTGATCTGGTTCCAGGTTTTGATAATAGTGCTGATCTTGTAGATCTTGTATTGACTTGATCCGGTTCCAGGTTTTAATAGTACTGGTCTTGATCTTGTATTGACTTAATCCGGTTCCAGGTTTTGATAATAGTACTGGTCTTGTATTGACTTGTTCCGGTTCCAGTTTTTAATAATAGTATTGGTCTTGATCTTGTATTGACTTCATCCGGTTCCAGGTTTTGATAATAGTGCTGGTCTTGTATTGACTTAATCCGGTTCCAGGTTTTGATAATAGTGCTGGTCTTGATCTTGTATTGACTTGATCCGGTTCCAGGTTTTGATAATAGTGCTGGTCTCGATCTTGTATTGATTTGATCTGGTACCCGATTTGGATACACTGACAATAGCGGATCAAAGACATTTTTGAGTAGATTCTGATCACGAAAACTTAGAATGGTCAGACCGCTGTTATGAGTCAGAATTAGCCTTAAAGCAGTAACATTTACAAATAAAGGCAATTAAACAATTAAAAAGATTTGTTTACAATTAATAATTTAAAGAAAATTGTAACAATAGCAAAATACTAACTTGTGGTAGCTGAACAATAAATCCGAACAGAATCTACACCAAAAAAAATTAGTAATTCCAAAAATCCTAGTTCCCAGTATAATCCAAAATACATAGAATGTGTCCAACCAGAGCATTTTTTAATTCAGTGAATTTATGATAAAATTAATTTTCTAGTACAGTCTTGAAAGACAATGATGCAACCATTACGCCATCTTTCTACTAAAGAAAATAAACATGCTCTAAAACAATCTAGGTCACAGGTGTCAACTGAGTGCAATACAAGTAAACATCGAAATCTCTAGAACAATCTAGGTCACAGATGTCATTTTGAGTACAAATATTACACAACACCGGTTTGATAAGCGTTGGCGGGATCCCAGCAGTTCAGTGGATACATGGTAAAGTCCCTCCCTCGAGATTCAGGTAAAGTCCCTCCCTCGAGAGTCAGGGGTCCCTGGTTCAAACCCTGATATTGTTAGTTGTGTTGTCTTCTTATCTGTGAGTTATCCCTGGATTCAACACATCACTCTGTCTGCATGGGGAACGTTTGCTTTTCGTCGAGTCTGGAAGAAAATTAAGAGCGGAAGTACCAACCAATGGCTGTTCAGCTACCTGACCAGAAACATTAGTAGTATCATTAAATTGAAATATACAAGCTGTTTACTACGGAAGCCTATAAGGGTCAAGTTAATAAAAAATAATATGTCGAATAAACGACATAACTTTGTCGAATAAACGACATAATATGTCGAATAAACGACATAACTTTGTCGAATAAACGACATAATATGTCGAATAAACGACATAACTATGTCGAATAAACGACATAATTATGTCGAATAAACGACATACATGTGTTGAACTAGTGACATAAGGAAACGTCACACAATCTCATGCATGATGGATGAAGACTTGCACACGTTTCTACGGGAGAGAGGAGTTGGTCCAGATGCGATTCAAAAGATGGAAGACGATAAAATATTGGATGGGGCACTTTATCTAACCCGCTGGATTGTGACAAGTTGGTGACATGTTTTGATTCAAGCTAGTCCCATCTTTTTTGCCAATTTTTTAATCATGTGTATTTTATTGTGTATATATAGTTTTGTATTCATGATTGCTCTATATTAATTAGGGCAAATTTAAGATATGCTCTTATTGTATTGTATGTACCTTTTTGGATTCTCATTTTCCTTGTGACAGGTGTAACATATATTTTATATAGGACAATACTGCTACATGTATATTGTTTTTACTTAGATTGGCATTTGTAATAAATGCTCTTTTTCAATTCAAAGTATGTTGCTATTATCTATTGGCAAAAAACAGAGCAGAGTAGACTCTGGTAGAAAGATTTGAAGGAAAAACAGTTTATGCTATAAAACATAGACGATGGTCTAAGTTGTTATTGTATCTATTTTTAATGCTATAAATTAAATTAGCCTTACATGTGACACATCCGTAGGAAGTACTACGATATCTCACAAGGTCCCGGTACCTTTTCATATCATGTATATGACCGATATGCGATTTATAGCTCAGAATTTTATTTAATTTTCGAGGCACAAGGTGTTGTATTTTGATGCATGTTTTAGTTTTGTTAAAGATTGTGAAAAACATCTTTACGCCCTGCTTAAATTCTGTATTTGTTTGCATTATTGCAAACTGCAAAATACCGGGGGTTTTCTATTATTACAGTTAAGCATGTTCAACTTTTGAGATGTAGACCGAATGTTTCGTGTAGACAATAACCGATCATAGACTTCTCATAGAGCTTATTTCTGTTAAAGTTACGAGGAAGTAAAATAAACCATTAACTACATTGCATATTTTAGTATTGTTTTATCTTAGTATATCATATGCACTCGAATCATAGTCATCAAAATAAGGAAACTTAGCACTGCACTAATTGAGGGGGTTGATTTCTTCCATATTGAGATCAATCATAAGCGATCTCCACAAATTTCTGTACAATGTTATGCCTTCTTCTACATCCACGGGATATTGCCACCAATTTTCTTCCATGTAAATGCAACATAGTTCACTTATCTGCTCGTCACTAGCTGTAATAATGTAGCCCTATCTAATTTTTTTTTTATTCTGACGTTTTCGGGATAGGGCTACAATTCCATAGGATCTCCGTAATGGTGCAAAATAATTTTATGAATAACCAATAATAAACTCAGTGTATTAGTCCCAAATGTTGTTTACACCAAAAGGAGTACCAACTTTGTGCTCGGGCATGTCTAATAAAGGTGTTTTTCATTAAATATAATGTACAGCATGCAAAATTCTTCGTCTGCTCCGCCATGCTTGTTATCGCGAGATCTCGTAGGTGGATCTAATGAAAAACCTAAACATTGACAATCAGCGCGAAAATGTATTTACTCGAGCCACTTCGACAAAGAAAGGAAAATCATATTGTTGCAGAAAGAATTTACACGTTTTTAACTTGATATTAAATTCAAACCCTTTTCAATACCGACGAAATAGCTTTCGCCTCCATACTTGTCCATTGATGTAAATACTACCTTATATGGCATATGCAAATGACTTGACAATCGGAAGTTGAAACTTCATTACATCAAACATGGCGCACAAATATGAATCGAGAAATTGGAATTTATCGAAATTGTTGAAAACGGTAGAATAGAGCCTCATAAATCTAAAGTTGCAGGTTGTAAATTTATATATTGACTAACAAACATTAAATATCATTTTATTTACGTAAAGAAAGTCAGGAATTGTTTAGAATGAGCGCAAATGTTGCGGGAGTGAATCACTCCCGCATTTGTACCATTACGGAGATCCTAAGGAGTTGTAGCCCTCTCCCTTAAAAAAAAAATCAGAGAGGGCTACATTATTGCAGCTAGCTCGTCACATGTAACATCTTTGCGAAACGAACATTCTTCAGCACATACATTAGGTGGCAGGGGACAGTTTCTTTGGTTTTGAAACATGTGGATAGGGAGTATACACCAAAGTCAGATTATGACAGACTAATGAAAAATCATATTTCCCTTTTATGTCAATACTTGTATTTCATATTAGTGTAGTTAATAAATTATGACCCTAAATTACATGTAATCTATAAATACTGGTGCTGGTGCACAAAACATGCTCTGAGCAGGTTCCCCTTTTTTGCTTTGATTTTCCCTCATTTGGGCTAATCCGCACCACCCCCACACCATCACAGTACCAAACATGGGGATTTAGACACTGTGCACAATCAAGAACCCTATCTGCCCTTCTCAAAAATCTACCTCTCATATGGGGCCATCCACCTTCCCTCACAGCTACAGACCTTTTGCTAGACCCTGCATGTTTTCACCGGAATTTCTTCAGCAACTGACCACGTGTCTTAGTTTCGTATTTGCACCCATCTATATGCTAGGAATCATGGTGACACCTACATGTTGTATATCAACATTTTTACTAAGCACTCAGCTACATTTGACATGCATCCTAAAATTATTGTATACATTTGTACACATGTAATATCACTTCAAATACGGGGTAATTCCATTTTTTGAAAAAGTTGAACGGGCCTATAGTGCGAAACTGTCCCCTGCTACCTTAATCTTTTGCTCAGATGTTAATTGAAGATAGTTGCTGGTGTTGAAGAGAGATGGAATGTTGTACATCACCATTGGTCGTCCATGAGGGCAGTTTTGATTTCTGGTGGGTCTAATGTGACTTGGAAAATTCATCAAGGTCAGCCTGAAAAATCAATGATGTTCATACATTCAGTTCAGAGCCGTTATTTGAAGATGAAATTAAAACATAGTCCCAGTGTGCACACTTCGGTGCGAAAAGTATATGAAACGCCGTTGTAACATAAATTCAATTATTTGAAGACATCTTGAATTCAATTATGATGAATTCAATTATGAATTATTATATCTTTAAATACGTTTCAGCATTTAAAGATATCTTTAATCAATTAAATACATCTTCAAATATTTCATATCTTCAAATAATTGAATTTATGTTAAAACGGCGTTCTATAAAAGTGTTTGGATATAACAACGGGGAATAATAGAACTATGTGCATCTATCAATGTAAAGAACACTAACAGAACAAGGGATTAAAAAAATTGAAAGTAGAGATAATAAATGAAGGTTGATAGTGTGAACAGATCACGAAAAGACATCATGACGTTTTTATTCCTTCAACAATTGTCAATTGAAACATTTCCAATCGATACGATTGCTACTATCCTCAAAATGCATCAGAATCCACCAAATGCGTTAAAAAACCAGACATTTTTTGTTTAGGAACACCCACTCAGACCCCCGCTTATTACAAAAAGTTTCATCCTCACGCACAATTCATGGTCTTTTAAGGCATATCCATACAAATTGTCGATGACTTTCTTACCCCCCCCCCCCAACTCCTCCACTACCCGTTTTCAAAGTTTCCCGTATCCGCCCCTGGTGCACACACATGTATACATACATGTACGTATATACAAACATAAACTATTTTGGGTGTCATAGTGACATGAGTAAGTATGCAACACGTACTGTACTGGTTAACCGAGTCATGGTATTTAGCATTCTTATGGAAATATATAATGTAATCACTGATGAAACATTTAAACACAGTTTGCAAATGATTATATTCCCCTTTGTTATTTAGCCATCACCTCTGTGTGTCAATGTCATTAATTCGTAAATCAGTAAAAAGACTATGATATGCTACCGAAAAACGAGATTTATAGCATCAAAATATTGTTTGTCATGCAGTGCATTTTGCAATACCTACACTTAATATAACATGAATATATATATATAATTATATATATATAATGATTGTGTTTTGATGCTTGGATGCAATACCTGAGACCTCTCCGATACATGGAACTAGGAATGTCCCTATGTAACTCTCCGAAACAATGCGTGTATTCAACTGTAGAGCTATTAAAATATCATTTATTCGACAGTCATGTCGTTTATTCGACAAAGTTACATGTATGTCGTTTATTCGACATATTAAGTCGTTTATTCGACAAAGTTATGTCGTTTATTCGACATATTAAGTCGTTTATTCAACATAGTTATGTCGTTTATTCAACATATTATGTCGTTTATTCGACATATAATTTTTATTAACTTGACCCTTATAGGCTTCCGTAGTTTACCGAGTATTGGAATTTGAAGTTTTTGAAACTCAATTATTTATTATTAGGTCATTTCTCCTTGGAAACCAATATTTTTGTTGACAACCAAACATGTAAACAATATTGATACTGCTACTGATTAGGCCTACGCTCGGCACTTACGGCCTTTGAGCAGGGACGGACTTGATCGCGCCACACATGCTGTGACACGGGACCTCTGTTTTTGTGGTCTCATCCGAAGGACCGCCCCATTTAGTCGCCTCCTACGACAAGCAAGGGGAACTGAGGACCTATTGTAAACCGGATCCCCATGGGATTAATACAAGAAGACAACACAACTAACAATATCAGGGTTTGAACTTGGCAGAAACTTTACCATGTACCTACTGAGCTGCTCGGATCCCGCCAATGCTGATCAAACCTGCCTGAGCTTTCTATGTTTTCATGATCAGAATCGACTCAAATTTAGATGTTTTTGATCCGCTATCGTCAGTGGATCCAAATTGGTTACCAGTAATGTTATTTAGGATTAGGAGACTTCCAGGGTGAAGAATTTTAGAGACAGACTTTGTACACCTTCTGAAGAGTTTAGAGAATTGTTTATACGCCCTCGTCTATGTGAGTAAGAAAAGTAAATCAATAAACAAACAATACGGAACATGATTTGTCAACAGGTATTGATACACTGTATACAGAAATCGACATGGTTTTTTTTTTAATTTTATTGTTTTTGTACACATATAGTACATGAATTCACTCAAGCCATAGATAAGTATAAAGGTTTCTTGGTGCACTTTACAGTATAAACATAACACTTCAGCCATAAAATGATAGTGTTTTGTATATCACTATTGTTTTCAATACAAGCTAAAATAAAGGATTTCTTTGTGATTGCTAATATTGGAATTCCAAAAGGTATTCAAATTCTACTAAAATATAGTTGTAAGCAATCACATTCCCTCAAAAGATGTTCTATTGTTTCCTCCTCAGACATTTTTATGAAGTTTTCTATCATCCAATATTAAAAACAAATATAGCATTACCCTCAAGTGACATTCCACGTCAGTTTCAACTCAGATTACTCTTAGAAATGGCTACAGCTACATGTATTGATCAACATTACAAGCATATTCCGAAAACATTAACCAATGGGTTACGTGTAAAATCTATTTATAAGTTTCCGTGATTCTCAGAAATATACAGCCGATCGTTTACCAATATAGCCACGAATACGGGACTTTCGAGATACGTCTAAATGCGCCTTTTTCTTTCTATCTAATTTAGCTCTTTACGGACCGTCTACTAGCGAAACACCATTTGTATCGATGTCAACATTGCCCTACAATTGCTTACTATTACGTGACCGCGGTGTATAAACGTCATCAAATCAGTCATTCCGACACATCCAGAACGTTCCGTATTCCGTCACTGTGACGTTATAGCAGTTTCCGACACGGGCTAGGCTTACTTGTTTTTGCTGACAAAAAATGTTTAAGGTGAAAGAGTAGGGTATACTATATCTGCATATGTGCATCGCCATGTTTGTTTAAATATGTATTACATGTAGCTCGTGGTAGAATTCATATTTGAAAATCTATTTCCTTAGGGTGTGCTTTGATAACCATGTAATACATCTTCTCTTGAACAAATTGTAAAATAAGTTTAATTCTGTTATTGGAGTAAGCAATATCGTAACGTTAAGGACAATCAATCAACTTGAAGGCTTTATCATTGCACAAGTACAATTCACTGTGATGAATGTTGCAAAAGATTTCTAGAATAATTAAACCACCGTATTTCTATCGTTTCTACTCGTGACACTAGTGCTTCGTGCGTTGGAGTCACTTTTATCCTCAGAGGCTTCCAAAACTAAATAGATGTTGGCTTTCCGGAGTCCAGACCGAAACACATCCAAAAGCGCCGAGCGAAACTGCTGACTCATGAAGAAAAATATCCAGAAGTTGCACGCATAACTCAATAAGGACAAGAGAGAAGAAATAGTGTCCCATTTAATATCGTCTTCCTTAGATAATATTCCTCTTTTTACGTCGCGAGAAAGCTCATCTGCATATATGAAATATGCTATGCCGTCCTGGATCTCAGCGATTAGAAAAATCACCAGAATAATGCAAATCAGAGCGGTGATTCTCTGTATTTGTGCTTTTTTCTGCGTTGCAACAGGTCCTATTTTCTGTCGCGTATACAGAAAGTACAACAACATCACGGTCGTGAACAGGAGAACGGCAACTGGAAGTACGCGATAAAGTAGTCCAGAAAATATATAGAATATCAAGTTTGACTTTTTAGAATCGCCAAATGCATTGATTAAACCACGTGACACATGTCTAACGCAACTGGACGGCAGCGATTCATTGTAATAGTAGTTCGTATAGATTGGAAGCTCGGCAATGTAGATACCAAAGGCTTCATAGAGATTAAGCAGGAACGAAACAGTAACAATCACAGCAATTTCTATAATTGTTGCCCGGTTGCTGCATATTCTGTTGTATTTGAAAGGCAATGCTACAGCCAGCAGACGCTGTGTGCCAAGAAGAGCAGTACACCAATTCGATGTCATTCTAAAAATCTGGTAAATAATATACAATACATGACTCGCTTTGCACCATCGATATGTGACGTAGAGATTCTGGTAGTTTTTAGCCATATTGAAATAGATTGCCTCCGGTAGCCGTGTCATACATATGATGGAATCCGAAATCGCCAGGGACGTCAGAACAACAGTGGTAGGAGAACGGGAACTTCGGAAGATGAAAACTGAGATCAGCAACATGTTTGTTAGTATAGTAACAAGGGCTACGAAAAATGTTACATAGCCTCGTATCGGAATTTCCCAGTCTTCAACATACTCGTATTTTTGAGCGTAAAATTCCGAGTAGTATTCCAGAGGTTGGTAATAGTTCCCGGTCCCATCGTCCCCGTCAGAACCGTAGTAATATGTTTCGTCTCCGGTGTTATTCAGTCCGCTGAATGATGAATTTTGTTTGGTTTCGTTTATCATCCCGTTTATTTGATAGTATTTTCTATTGCATCTGTTTACTCAACAAAGAGTTGCTTTTTCAAATAACACAAACAATCAGCTGCTTGATAACTGATCTGTCAACACTGAAACCCTACATGTATATATATATAGTTTATATATATACCTCTAAAGACACCGGAAGTGCGTATCTAATGGTGTCATTTAAGTGGTAGGGAAGGAACGCGGAAGATTGAATCAGAAGTAGTTCAGCCCTATGAATATGAAGGATTGTTATACTTTGATCTTAAACGAACCGCTTACTAATCAACCAATCTCTTCTACCTAATGTTATTTTTATATCCTTTTACCTGGTGACAAAGTCTGTCTGACTTATAAATAACCAACCTACATGTATATGTCTGGAGTTTGTGAAGTTAGGTTTAAAATCCAATTCTACATATGACCTGATTGTCATTACCATCTACGATTAATGAATTTTATGCAAACTCCAAATGTGATTTATAGTTTAGTTCCTACATTCCGTGAGATGTAACATTTCAGACATTACATATACAAAGTATAGATATATAGTACAATAGTATACCCGGTGTAAGAACATCACATATCATTGATTTCGTGAATATTGTAATCGTAATTTATTTTCTACAAAAAAAACAACAAATGTTTGCCTCAGTTAGTTAATTCTTTGGTATTTGTACTACATAACCGTATCAACTTGAAGACACTTGGTCTTTGGGGGATAGTAATTCTTGATATACTTTTCTCTTAGTTACAAAAAACTGGGCATTAGGGATGTCAACTTTACTCGGATAGCTTAGTCAAATACTCGGAGGCTTTTTGGTCAACAAAGTATGAAGACTCAAGATGAATCAACTGACAAAGTTTGATGATCCTAGCTTTCATAGTGTCCAAAATATGCATCTAAATTTGAAAATGTGAAATTTTAATGTCTGCAAAATTCAAAAAGTAGATCACTGTGACCTACGTTTTTTAATAAATATGTGTTGAGGCCTCTAGACGCATCAACTTACAAGGTTTGATGATTCTAAACCTCTCGGTATCTGAAATAACAACCTAAAATGTATTCATAAATGATTAGCCAGAAAATTCAGAAAGTAGGTCATGGTGACATACTTTTCACATGACGCAGTTCAAGGTCCCATGATCCATCAACTGACAACTTTTGATTATCATAGGCTCAAAAGTGTCCAAGATATGCATCAAAATCCATTTAATAATAATTACCTGTGAAGTTCAAAAAGTAGATGCACTGTGTTCCTCTTGAGCTTATAGGGAATTTTCAGAACTTTGAGAATATAAAATGGAGAATGGCATTAGAGTCTATGGCCTTTCCGTTTTGAAACACCCATGTGATTTTAGCATGCTGTGGCTTTCAAAACTTAAATATTAACAAGTCAAGATAAAAATCTTTTTGTTTCAAGATCTAATTACCTGATAAGCAGGATTTTACTGTATACCGATATGTATGGAATGGAAAAAAGAATATCACATTTAGGCCTATATACTGTTTTTCAAAAGCTATTTCAAATGAGTTATTTATCATGGGTTCAAAACATTCTTACGTGAATTTTTAATCTTCAGATTGTTCTCACACTCTGTCATGTTATTCCAAAGTGAATTGTTGTTACGTTCTCAACTGATGTCTCAAATATGTCTCATATGTTTGAAATAGTTCTCAAATTTTGATTAATAGTAAACAACAAAAATTTTCATATATTCTTATTGCTGAAGTAGTAGAATTTTGAATCATAAAATCTTACACCTTGAAAAGTCATTAATGGAATTCTCGAGTTTTCAGAAGATATCTTGACTCAGCTAGAGTGTCTTAGTCGTCTTTGTTCCTGTTTTTAAAAAAATCAACTTATCTCAAATATTCTTGTAATTGTAAAACTTATACGGTACCAATTTTGATGCACCAGATGCGCATTTCGACAAATAATGTCTCTTCAGTGATGCTCAACCGAAATGTTTGAAATCCGAAATAACAATGAAGTTTTAGAGCTATTATAGGGAAAAACAGTGTGCCAAAAAAGTGGAGTCAAATTCGTCTAAGGATAAGAGCTATGCGTGAGGGACATAATCCTTAATTTTGAAATGGATTTCTAAATTTTATAACAGTAATTAAATATACATCCGTATTTTCATGCTAGTAACGAAGTACTTAGCTACTGGGCTGTAGAGACCCTTGGGGACTAACAGTCCACCAGCAGAGGCCTCGACCCAGGGGTCATAATGTAAAACTTATACGGTACCAATTTTGATGCACCAGATGCGCATTTCGACAAATAATGCCTCTTCAGTGATGCTCAACCGAAATGTTTGAAATCCGAAATAACAATGAAGTTTTAGAGCTATTATAGGGAAAAACAGTGTGCCAATTTCTCAGTCATATGACATTTCAGTAATCTAATCCCAATAAAGAACTCAAAAGATCTCATACATGTATGTTCAAATAAGGAGAAGGTACGCTTAGCATATGAATTTGGCCTAGTAAAATCAAGAAAAATAAAGTAGAAGATGACACACTTTTAACTATCGAAGTCATTCAAATACACGTTAATTGTAAATAGTGTTTGATTATGATATTTCTATAATGTTATTGAAAAGAATTTTGTGTGTGTCAATAACTTTACAAATTATCCAAAACATTTTAATTAACAAGGTACATTGAACTATTTTTTTCTGTATACGAATTGAGAAAACGCCATCAGACACAGATCAAAGACGCAACGTTAAATCCTGCACTCGCAAAACATGCCAACTTTGCTACTTCATATCACAAAAATAAACGTACACTGTAATACACGGATACCGTTACTATATATAGAAAGTACACACCTTATATAGTATTAGGGCATATAATTACCAACTTCTGAAAAGAGGCCAAAATTGACCCTTAGTGTACCGTCTCCTTTCCATCTATTTTAACCATTAAAATATTTCTCATGTTCATAGATTTCCAAATAGTTCTCATAATGTTCAAAAGTTTTCAAATTTTTCAGTAATTCTTAATCTGTTAATAGAATATAATTTTTCTAGAGTAAAGTAATGCAAACCTCAAAACTACTAAAAAGTAAATAATCTTAAAGGTAACGGAATATTCAAGTTCTCACAATATTTTGACTCCATTACGGTCGTGTGTGTTCCTGACTTTCTGTAAATATTTATCCTGTTTGCTCTCATATATAATCTTAAATTCTAGATTATTAGTTATTCTTATCTTTAAATAGTCCACGGTCATGTAATCTTAAAATTGAATGATCAAGTTCTCAAACAACATCGGGAAAGTTTTCATGTGTTTAATATATTTCAAATGAAGTGTTGTTCCAACTTATTTCAAGTTCAAGTCTACACCCAGTATTTCCTACAAATATACTTCTACTATTGAATCCAAACGTTTTAATTATAAACAAACTTTGCAGTCCCTAGATATAGACAATCTTATACTTAATCCACCTACGTGTTCTCGTTCTTCGTCTTCTTTCAACTAGAGTCCAGCTGGACATGTTATTACTGGTGATGTTGATATAGTTAAAAATGACCTCAAATGACTTATTCTAAGAGGTCCTAAATACAGAGAACCTCGGTCTTTTAATTGGCGACAGAACTTCATCTCTATTATGAATTCTGTCGAAGATTATGCCAGGTGATGGGCTAAATATAAAAAATAACTTGATACATTGTCAGAATGGATTACAAAATATAAGAGGAATATCAAAATCCCGCATTAGACATATTAAAACAAAAGTACGTACCATGAAAGGTGACGATAACGAACAGTGATCAACCATCTATCCTTCTGTGTTTAGTAAACCAGAAGCGATAAAAGAATTAGATACGTGTAAGTTACATGAGGAATATATTTTAGTTCCAGCTAACAAAGCTTGTAAGAACATTGTCTTTGTAAGGTTCATTATTACAACTGTATTTTAAACGAACTTGGCATTAATTCCACTTTTAGTAATCGTACTTATACTCCAACTGCCCTTCCAAAAGACGAAATTCATCAAAACCATGCTTCAGGTTTAGACACATTTAACATCCCAGTCAATAGGTCGGATGAATATGAGTTACCGTACCTATACTGGATTCCTAAACTTCATAAAACCCTTACAAAGATAAATTGCTGGATTCAATAAGTGTTCTACCAAGTCTCTATCTTTGTTCATCACAAAAATATCAACAGCTGTTAAGGAGAAACTACAAACGCACTGTGCGACTACATATGCCAGAAGTGGTGTAAATCAAATATGGATTCTAAAGAACGTTTAGTAAATTGAAATCGCAATACTTTTCTCAAAGCAACAACATCAAGACGTATGACTTTCCAACACTTTACACGACCATTCCTCAAGATAAATTAAAGACTACACTTTTTTACATCATAGACAGTTGCTTCTGCAATAAAAATGGAACAGGGAAATATTAATAGCTAGTAATCAGTCATCCAAAAAGTTACCTTGTTAAACACCACTCTAATTCCACTCACAGGTACTCTATAAGTTGAAATAAAAATTATGAGTTCTTCATTGAAAATATCTTCGTGGTCTATGGTGATCATGTCTTCCAACAGTCTATTGGAATTCCCATCGGCACGAATTGTGTTTCTTTGTTAGCTGACCTGTTTTTATATTCCTATGAAGCAGGAGTTATTCAAACACTTCTACGTGAGAAAACAAAATCTCTTGCTGTAGCCCTCCATTTGACATTTAGATATATCGACGACATTTTATGTATTAACAATAATGATTTTCATTCATATGTCGATTCGATATATCCCAGTCAACTCCACATAAAAGACACCTGCTCTTCTGCTTCTTACTTAGATATTTTATTGAAAGTAGATATTAACGGCAAACTTGCAACTCTATTTTGTGACAAATGGGATGATTTTAACTTCTCTATCGTCAATTTCCCATATTTATGTGGCAATATTCCATTATTACCTGCATATGGTGTTTATATCTCTCAACTGATTCGATAAGCAAGAGCTTGTTCTGCGTATGGTCAGTTTTTAAATCGAGGCAGGCTACTAACAAGTTGATGGTGCAGGGGTTTCAACAGTCTCCTTTAAAATCACCATTTCGAAAATGTTATGGTCGTTATAACGATCGAGTTTGCCATTATAACCTTTCATTGGGTAAAATGCGATCTGACGTGTTTCATACCGATTGTTCTTGGCACACTGATGTAGACTACGGATAACTCCGTTTACCTGATCAAGATATATGGCTCACGGTGGATGTGACCGGTCGACAGGGGATGTTTACTCCTCCCAAGCACCTGCTACCACATCTGGTGTGTCCAGGGTCGATGTTTGCCCAATTATCTATTTTGTATTGCTTATGAATAGGAGTTTTGAGATTGATTACTCTTCGTTATCTTCAACTTTCATTCAATAATTGTTTAAAGTCTTTGAATTCTTAATCACTAATTCTCAAACCAATAGAATGTTAGAGTTTTCAAAAGGATATATAGAGTAAACTGGATCAGAGTATAGGGTCCCGTGAGAATCCTGGTTAGACTAGGTCATAAGTACCCCTTGCTTGTTGTAAGAGGTGATGTTTAAAGGGGTCGGTCCTTCGGATGATATCGCAAATACCGAGGCCCCAAGTCACAGCAGGTGAAAGGCGAAGATAACGAACACCGATCAACATCATAACTCCTATAAGCAATACAAAATAGAGAGTTGGGCAAACACGGACCCCTGGACACACCAGGGGTGGGATCAGGTGCCTAGGAGGAGTAAGTATCCCCTGTCGACCGGTAACACCCGCCGTGAGCTCTACATCAGGTGTGGCACGATAAAGATCCCTCCCTGCCCAAAGGCAATAAGCGCCGAGCATGTAGGCCTAAATTTTACAGCCCTTCTTTGGCAATGATGACATCTCCAGTGCAACAATCTCGGGTGGGACTTAAAACAACATTCAACTAATTGCGTATTTTAAAGAATGTAAAATTCAAAAGGAATATACAAAACTAGCCAGAAGCATTTCAACTAACTACAGCAAGTTAGTTAGAGGGTGAACTTTATCAATATCGAGAGAATCAATTTGTATGGAAACAAGGTTGGGGTCAGCTTCAAATTAGGCGAAAACAACATGAACAAGCATTCTGAGGGTATTGCATGGCAATACATAGTCCCCTACCGGTTGCAAAAATTACTGTACCACAACAATATTCAAAGTTCATTATGCAGGTTATGGTAAAAAGGAAAATTGGTGAACCAGGATAGGAATGGTTGGAAATCAACTACTATTCGAGTAGAGACTAGACCAGGAAAAAAGACAAATTTATAATTAGGTTTGGGTCTTTAACCAAATCAATAAACTGTGGCATGTAGGTGATCATTTAGAACAGTGCGACATTTAACTCTGGACACGACAAAAGTCCGGAGTTTCGCCAACCCTTTTATTAAGGATACAAATAAACCCTTTACAAAAAAAGATGGGATTTTATGTTCACAAGACATGCACCAACATTTACACTTGTAACTATTGTAGTTTTTAAGATATTTCACCTGAAATCAAAAAATCCCATGGGATTTTGGAGGGATTTTTAATCCCACCTGGGGGATTTTCACTCCCACCAAAAATCCTGTGGGAGAAAAAATATAATTTCTCCCATAGGATTTTAACTCCCATATTTAAACTTATTATGGGATACAATGTCCCATAGGAGGAAATGTCCCATAATGAACATGAAATGGCAGTAAATATCCTATTTGAGCATGAATGGGAATAGATATCCCAAATAAAGCACAGGATGGGATTTTTATTCCATGAATATAACAATAAAACAGAAAATTGTATCTTAAAAAGTGTTGTTTGTCATGATTCTTAAAATATACTTAAAAGCCAAGGCATGACATTAATTTTTAAATATATATAGTAATTATAAACTCTTATGTGTCGGCTTATGTGTTTGTGAATAAATGTCTAAAAAACATGAGAGATAATAAAGGATATTAGAGCTCTGCATTACTAAACTTTTCCCCATGCAATTTTAATTGTATACATATAACGTTGCACAAAAATCTCCATATAAAATTGGACGGGACTATATTATTGCAACAAGCAGACAAGAACACTATGAAATACTCATTCACACACGGGCACTGTAAGTTAATGTAAATATATAGTATGTGCATGTATAAATATATATACATGCACATACTACATGTATCTATTTACATCAACTTCCATTGCCCGTGCATTCACATGCAGTTGCTCACATTCACTATTCACAACCCTTCATATGTCGTCAGGTGTTAAAATATGTTCACAGGAACCGGTAATTTGTCAGTGTATTAATAATAGTGTGGGTATACCATATACCGTACCATCCCCTAATCAGCTGCTATTGGGGGGGCGGGGGGCTACAAGGGCTGATACTTCACTCAACACTTCGTTTCAAAATAGTTCTTAAAATTATCGTCACCCACCATCCTTGTGGTTTTATAAAGGGTAGCAGTATTATTACTACATATTAAATTACCAGTTCCTGTGATATGTTGTTGAATTACGGAATAGGCCTAACTTACAACTTGTTTACATATTCTAAAATTAGTGTTAAGTGCTTACGGTGAAAGATGAACTCTGCTAGGTGATGCTAAGTTGTTTAGTGAACCGAATCAGACATCTCAAATAAGATTCTCGATTATTTAACAACACAAGAATCGTTTTACAAAATGCATGCTTCGGTCCATCTTTCCCGGTGTAGCGGTGACCACGGTCGCTGGTGCTCAGGGTCGCTCTAAATATAGCGGTAGCCCTGCTGTTCGACGCTCGCATAATTCGACCCATAGGTAATTGTAAACATTTTATATGGTTGTAATCAGCAATTAGTGTGAAGTTTGGTGATGAAAAAAAACCAAAAGACAATAAAACAATTGGTATTATTGAATTATTTTGTTTTAAAAACCAGAAAATGCTTTGGTTTTTAATTCTACATCTGAAATTGTGATCGGCATATGAACTTCATTTATGCACATATTTTAATAAGAAGACGTGCATTTTAACTAATATATTAAATTATATAACTAGTGCAGCTCCTTTAGCAAAAATATCAACAGAAACTTACTAATAATTATTCATTTTACATGCAAGAATCATCGAGATCGGCATCCCACCAATGTCGTCCTTAATCCGAGATTCCTCTGACTCTTACCCCCGCTTTTATATTTGACATGTGCGGGGGAGAGTCAGAGCGGACTCCATATTGAAAAGTGGGAATTCAGCGACACCAGCTGGTGTCGCTGCTTTACCTACCTCTTACAACTTTATTTCGCGGATCTATCTTCCAAGACGTGAGAATTCAGTTAACGGAAGATAAATCTATAAATAAATCATGATTAATGCGATGCTATCGCCGTTTAAACGGCCCTAACACCGACAAATGGAGCATCACTTGAATTAGGTCGCCGTCTCGCCATTTGATTTCTTTGCGCACGACGTCAGCACATGTAAACACAAAATTCCATCGTTTAAACGGCGATAGCATCGTATTAATCATGATGTATTTGTAGAATAATCTTCCGATAACTGAATCCTCGCGTCTTGGAAGATGGGTCCGCGAAATAAAGTTGTAAGAGGTAGGTAAAGCAGCGACACCAGCTGGTGTCGCTGAATTCCCACTTTTCAATATGGAGTCCGCTCTGACTCTCCCCCGCACATGTCAAATATAAAAGCGGGGGTAAGAGTCAGAGGAATCTCGGATTATGTCGTCCTGTACTCGAGCGATCTAGTCTTGACTGATTTATATCATTATGATTATGATAACAATACCCTGAAAGTAAGATAGTGGTTTAAAAAGAAAAAGTAAATAATATTGTTTTTATTGTCTATGATTTAATTGCTAGTATGAATAAATGCGAATCATGATCACACTGTACCAGTTTAATTCAAAACAAAGTTGTGACTCGAATTTCCTCTATTGTGTTTTTTAATATCGAAAAGCCATCAGCTATGTCAATGAAATATTTTTATGTAGATGTTGAAATGCTTAGGTATTTAGTTTTAATTTTTTGCGCAATTACTTATGAATTATGAATTTAAAGCAGATTTTCGACATAGTTTGTGGTCAGAATAATCCAAGCCCCATGACTAATTTTCATTTGTAATTAAATGAGCACAAAGCACAACTAGCCAATCCAATAAACTTATCATGGTTATGTAACACTAACCTGACTAAGAAGATAGGTGCCTGTTTTTGACCGACTCAGGTTTACATTTCTAGGTAAACATCATATCTATAGATATATCTAGTGTTTTTCAATGATGATATCAGACATTCAGTATTTGAAAAGTGGATAATTTATGTTGAATTAATGTTAAGAATGGAGATGTGGAGTTCATATCCCATTAAAATAATTTACTTCACGTAGTTCAAAGCACGTGAAATTAGTTTAAATTCATTTCTTTGAAAACATGCCAGAAGAAAATTTATACTGTTCGTTATCTTCACCTTGCATACTAATGCAATAATCAATTATCTTTGGAATGAAAATATGAATTATTTACCCTGTGAAAAACGAATAGAGAACATCCTATATATTGGACATTCTCGAGCATACAGTAAAAATGTGCATAATCATTTGCATGAAATTTCTATATGGTAGAGCCTTGATATTTAGGGGTCAAAGGGCAAGTATTATGACATCATTTACTGATCCTTTTAATTCTTTCTGCATTGAATTTGTCAATTCTCCAAAACATCCCAATTTCCCTCATTGTGATACATTTTAATCTGTGATCCATTTCAATCAGTCTGTTGATTTTTTTGTTGGATTTGAATTATACATTTTTTTCGAAGTAATCTGTAGAGTAGCATAATTTCATGTGAATTTGCAGTTTTTGAGCTACGTCTGTTCTTTAATAACATCAGGTTGCAGTCAAATACAGTGGCAAATCTATACCTTACTGTGGGGTTTGGGGGGAGGTTAGCCCATTTAAAAAGAATGATTTAAAATGGTGCATTTTAATGCATTTCTTCCCTTCATTTGTAGTCACCACATCTTTTATATGTTTGGGTGTGGTAAAACAGAAAAGAAATATGCTGGTGTGACGTGTTGTCAGTATATTTTTCTGAATTAAAGTTAAAGTAACAGAAAAGCAGTTTTCGAAATTCGTTTAAAACTTAGTACAGACTGGGTTTATGCCAAAACTAGATGACATAGACCTCATCGAATTGGCATAGACCGCAACATTGAAAAAAAATAACACAAATTTAAAACATTTTTATTGACTTTTAAAGTACTTATAAAGCATATTTTCTTTCCATTTCCAAAAAGGTGTTCTCTTTTCCTCATAACGTTTATCAGACGTTGACTTGTGGGATAACTCAATTGCTTTAAACTAAGAAAATTAACATACACATTTTGTTATATCCCAATTACAATTGTTATAGACCAGTGCCATTTGACATGGACTCGGTCTATGGTTAACACTAAGAAACATCCTAAAGGTCAGTTATAAAACAGCATCACGCATATTTGTAATATATCAACAAGTAATTTTGAAACAGTTCACTTTCTAATGTTGACTGTCTGGTATCACCCTCATCTTACTGGAGTTTGATAGGCTATATATCAAAATAGCAAAACCGGCTGAAACCTCAAGTGAACTTTTATGATCACCTGTTGTCCGTTGTCTGTCTAAACTTTTTACATTTTCGACTTCTTCTCCAGAACCACTAAGCCAATTTCAACCAAACTTGGCCCAAAGCATCCTTGGGTAAAGGGCTTTCAAGTTTGTTCAAATGAAGGGCCATGAGCCTTTCAAAGGGGAGATAATCATAAAAATGCAAAAATAGGGTGGGTTTCATTTAAAAATCTTCGAGAACCACTGGGCCAAAAAAGCTAAAATTTACATTGAAGCTTCCTGGCATATTGCAGACTCAAATTTGTTCAAATCATGGCCCCCGGGTGTTGAATGGGACCACAGTAGGGGGTCAAAGTTTTACATACAAATATATAGAATAAATCTTTAAGAATCTTCTTCTCAAGAACCACTGAGCTAGAAAAGCAGAGATTTACATGAAAGCTTCCTGACATAGTTGCAGATTCAAGTTTGCTCAAATCATGGCCCCCGGGTGTTGAATGGGACACAATAGGGGATCAAAGTTTTACATACAAATACATAGGAAGAAACTGTAAAAATCTTTTTCTCAAGAACAGCAAAGTCATGATTATTCATAGTTATATGTAAGCATCTTCAAGTAGTGAAGCAGTTTGCTCAAATCTTAACCCTTCAGGGGTAAGTGAGGAACACAATTGGCAATGGGCAATTTAGTTTTAGATAGGAGGAATGAAGAAATTTGTTTACAAACAGTGATCAGTCTTATTAATATGGAATCATTCTCAGGTATTGTAGATTCAAGCTTTTTCAAATCATGACCTCTGATTTCCTTAATTAAATAATTGCCAAAACCATAACATTGTCAATCCCCAAAAAAGTAGACCAGGGGTCATATTGTGAAAGTGCGTTCTTTTTAAACTAGATACAGATATATATTTACAATACGAGGATGTCTGCTAATGTCACTTCTTTTAATAAGACTAAGAAAGAAGGTAATTTTGTGACATCATTGCCCAGCTCATACCACGTGGAGGTATCCTCAAATGAGCCATAATTTTGAATAAAAATTTAAACCCAAATGAAAAATAAAGTCCTTAAATTTTCTTAGTAAGTTGGTGTCGTCAAACTGCTTCCACTGTTCACCAGTGCTGGTCCCTGCAATGAAGAGGTTGCATGTGGACTGCTCTCAGTGGTCTCCCCTGAAATATAAGGTTTTAGTTGTGCACCATGCCTTTTGATTTGCTTCCCATCGAAGGAAAGAAGGGTAAAAACACCAGATTTATTGATTTTAGTGATGGTGTATGGACCCAGCCATTTTTCCTCCTCCTTATGGCCCTTTTTTGTCTTCCGCTTCAGGTTCTGTAGAAGAACGTTATCATTGACTTGGAAGGTGTGCCGAATGATATTATGACGCTTGTCATAGTCTGTCTTCTGCTTCTCCTGGGCACGGGAAATGTTGTCCTCGGCTTCCTGAAAATTTTTATTTCTGCATTCAATAGAGTGCTTAATTCGATTATCGGTAATTTCAGCAAAGCTTACCTCTGTTGAGGGTTCAATTTCGTTTTGAAGCCCCATCCTAGGTGTCCGTAGCTCCCGTAAATAGACTGGTGAGTAGCCGGTGGACGACTGAGTGGTCATATTGATGGCTGAAACGACATGGTCGATGTATTTTGGCCAGTCACCTTCATTATCATGCATAACTTTTCTCAGACTCTGCTTCAGCGTCTGGTTGGTCCTTTCATCAAGGCCGTTGGCTTGGGGGTGGTATGGTGTTGTGAAGATGTGTTGGATTCCATAGGTACTGGTGAGCTCCTGAACGATGTGATTTTTGAATTCTGAGCCATTGTCTGTCACCAGTATGCGTGGGGCACCATGTCGCAGAATGGTTTTGAGGAGGAAGGCAGCTATGGTGTTTGCAGTTTTATCTTGCACAGCTACAGCTTCCACCCATTTAGAGAAGTAATCTGTAATAGTAATTACATGTTTATAACCATCTTGTGACTCTTTGATGTTGCATACATCCATGCCTATCTTGTTCCACACATCTGTAGCCACTGGTATAACTTGCAGAGGAGGGGCTGTTGATGGGGCAGCATTGGCAGATCGCTGACATCTATCGCATTCTTTCACCTGTAATATGAAATATACGACAATTATTTTATTGTGCTGTCAATCATATGCATGGACTAATCAACATTTTATTGTTGAAAGTTTTTAGTTCCATAAAGTCAAAGACTTGTGAGTTATTCTGATTGAAGAGAGATTGGTGTCCGTCTGTGTTTTGTCTGAAAACCTTTCATATACTTAAATTATCTAGTTCAAATCAAACCGCCACCCATTTGCACCTTGTGCAACTTTTACAGACCATACCCTAGTCAGTTGTGACAAAATATGAAACGGTCATTTTGAAGAGCGACCCCAGACACCGACGCTCATAATTAATTCAAAATAATTATTTTCCCCATTTTTTCTCTCCCGAATTCTGAAACTACACTTAAATTATCTAGTTCAAATCAAACCGCCACCCATTTGCACCTTGTGCAACTTTTACAGACCATACCCTAGTCAGTTGTGACAAAATATGAAACGGTCATTTTGAAGAGCGACCCCAGACACCGACGCTCATAATTAATTCAAAATAATTATTTTCCCCATTTTTTCTCTCCCGAATTCTGAAACTACACTTAAATTATCTAGTTCAAATCAAACCGCCACCCATTTGCACCTTGTGCAACTTTTACAGACCATACCCTAGTCAGTTGTGACAAAATATGAAACGGTCATTTTGAAGAGCGACCCCAGACACCGACGCTCATAATTAATTCAAAATAATTATTTTCCCCATTTTTTTCTCTCCCGAATTCTGAAACTACACTTAAATTATCTAGTTCAAATCAAACCGCCACCCATTTGCACCTTGTGCAACTTTTACAGACCATACCCTAGTCAGTTGTGACAAAATATGAAACGGTCATTTTGAAGAGCGACCCCAGACACCGACGCTCATAATTAATTCAAAATAATTATTTTCCCCATTTTTTCTCTCCCGAATTCTGAAACTACACTTAAATTATCTAGTTCAAATCAAACCGCCACCCATTTGCACCTTGTGCAACTTTTACAGACCATACCCTAGTCAGTTCTGAGAAAATATGAAACGGTCATTCTGATGAGCGACCCCAGACACCGACGCTCATAGTTAATTCAAAATAATTATTTTCCCCATTTTTTCTCTCCCGAATTCTGAAACTACACTTAAATTATCTAGTTCAAATCAAACCGCCACCCATTTGCACCTTGTGCAACTTTTACAGACCATACCCTAGTCAGTTCTGAGAAAATATGAAACGGTCATTCTGATGAGCGACCCCAGACACCGACGCTCATAGTTAATTCAAAATAATTATTTTCCCCATTTTTTCTCTCCCGAATTCTGAAACTACACTTAAATTATCTAGTTCAAATCAAACCGCCACCCATTTGCACCTTGTGCAACTTTTACAGACCATACCCTAGTCAGTTGTGACAAAATATGAAACGGTCATTCTGATGAGCGACCCCAGACACCGACGCTCATAATTAATTCAAAATAATTATTTTCTCCATTTTTTCTCTCCCGAATTCTGAAACTACACTTAAATTATCTAGTTCAAATCAAACCGCCACCCATTTGCACCTTGTGCAACTTTTACAGACCATACCCTAGTCAGTTGTGACAAAATATGAAACGGTCATTTTGAAGAGCGACCCCAGACACCGACGCTCATAATTAATTCAAAATAATTATTTTCCCCATTTTTTCTCTCCCGAATTCTGAAACTACACTTAAATTATCTAGTTCAAATCAAACCGCCACCCATTTGCACCTTGTGCAACTTTTACAGACCATACCCTAGTCAGTTGTGACAAAATATGAAACGGTCATTCTGAAGAGCGACCCCAGACACCGACGCTCATAATTAATTCAAAATAATTATTTTCCCCATTTTTTTCTCTCCCGAATTCTGAAACTACACTTAAATTATCTAGTTCAAATCAAACCGCCACCCATTTGCACCTTGTGCAACTTTTACAGACCATACCCTAGTCAGTTGTGACAAAATATGAAGCTTGTTTTATTACAATATTTTTAAAAAAAAGTTATAGTTTCATACAAATCTCTTGGTAGAAAGTTACATACACTTTCTCTTAATGAAAATATGAAATAAAATTAATCATTGACCACACACATTTTTAGAAAATTAGATTTTCTTATTTATACAAAGGGCAGACAACTCTTCTAAAAAGTCTTAAGTGCAAAAATGTCAGCTTCGAATCATTCACCAGTCATGTGAATTTCATCTGCTACACTTTCATCATTATTTGACAATAAACATTTATGTTGATCTAAATCCTTCAAAATTCTTCATTATCCTTTCATTATACATGGCATACCTTAATTCAAAATATAAAGAAGTCTACATATCTATGCAGTTGCGGATTTAGAGGGGGTGGGGGTGAGTCCCCTCCCCTAGATCTTCTTATTTCTTTTAACCACAACCAAAGATATAAAGCATGTGGTGACTATAAATGAAAGGAAGAAGAAATTCGGTCAATAATGCATTAAAATGTCCCATTTTAAATCTCTTTTTTTTCAACATTTTCCCGGGGGAGGAACAAAAATTTCTTTCGAACATGCATTGACATGCACCATATTAAATCATTCCTTTTGAAAGAACAAGAGCCACGAATACCCAAATATGGCCCTGTGATTTTGAGTAAAATAAAGTATCTTCATTCCAATATTTCATCATGGTATGAAATAGCTTAGACCTTCTTCTTTATCAATCCAGTGTGTTTTTCCGCGAAAATTCACGCATATAGAAATTATAACATGCAGAACCCATAACAGTTGTGTTATTTTTGTAAAAGCTGATAATTTCCAACAATATGCACCAAAAAATTGTATAACCCCCGGGCATCGATCCAATAAATCTTAATGAATTGTAAATCAGTATATTACATACTGCACAGAAGTTAAGAGTTTTTTTGGATCGAGGCCTGGGGGATAAGTGAATTTTTACTTTTTATGTTCTGCAAATAACCGGAATTTCACATTCCATGCACGGAATCCGAATACTTTTCCAAACTATAGGTTTAATACAAATCGTAATATTTAAAATTTTAGTTGGGGATTGTTCCATTGTCTTTTTACGAAACCAGTAATTATTCAAAGTTAATAAAATAGGATTATTTCAAACAATATTATTGAAATAAAACCGGATCCGCGCCATCGTCGGAATCGGGCTATGTACATCAATCGATTTTGCCCCCAAAATTTCAAATAGATTATATGCTCAATTTATGAACTTGAATATATATGTAACCATGTTAGGGATAGTTACAAAAACCTTGCACTAGTTAACAGTTTTAGTTATTTGATCAACCAATTACGAAGCTAAGTCCTCCAATCCACTCCAGATACAATCGAGATCCACCCATCGTCTGCGCCGCACCTTTTCGTTAAACGTTATCACACTATATATATTTTAATTATCTGAAGGCCGTTGAATTTAATAAATATCTAGCTTCACATGTTTCATCTCCGTGCATTCAGTTTTCTTGGCACTGATGAGCATGTTGAAATCGCTGTCGCAGTACATATAAAGACTTGGGGGACCGAGGGGTGCCCAACTCGATAGGCTACTTTGATGCGAAGATATATTGGCCTATCCCGTATTGTTTAATGATTTCTAAAGTTATAGTATAATATATGGGTACCAGAAAATTTTTTAGGCGTACACATAACAATATAAAGAATAGACTGTAGGCTACAAGTCTCAGAGCTACAGATCTACAACATTCGTTCCGTTGTTTACGTGTTACAACCGATTTGGACATACGTTATCGGGTACCGTAATATTTCGACACACAGCTATTCCGGTCCATTGCATATTTCATCCGTCAGAAATCAATATATAGAAATACATACAAATATGAATACGAAAAATATATCTAGCAATATGGATCTTGTTTTGCTTTTAAATGAAATTCATTGACAAACAGAATTACATTTGATCTAATTAGCAAAAATACAAGGCAGTTAATAAAAAGGGATAATAATAATGAATAATTCGAAAATGAAAAAAAAAATAATGTAAAAAGAATGTTAACGAAAATAGTGTATATTTCATTGTTTCAATTATATTTATCATGAAAAATTCAGTCTTAACAGCAAATATTCAAAACCACAAATCTTAGAACAAAATAAAAAAGACAAATGGAAAAAAGAAGACGATATCATTAATACTGATTAAAGTAGAGGTGAACATATGAATCACACTCGTTCCTGAAGTAAAAGTTTATGTATTTATTTTTTAAATATATTATCCTACATAATTAAGTAAAATATTACTAAGCATTACAGAAGGAAGAACTGAACACATTATTAAACCACTGTCCTGCTTAGGAAGTGTCTGATAACGGAAAAAGGTTTCCCTCATGCATTTTATGTAAGATAACAACTAAACCTAATGACAGGAAGAAATGTGAAAGTGTTAAGATAAGCAAATTTTATGGTGTTAACCCCTTGATTGATAAAATTCTTGTTTCTATTTATGTGAAAATAACATCCGCTTAATTTTGTTTGCACACTAACCAAATATATGCGAGGAGGGAGTTTGGTTCTATTATATGTAGCAGTATCAGAATAAGACTTTTTAATTAATTAATTCGTTTCATAGATGTTATGGAGTTAATGATAATAATTAAGGCATTTTGAAATACACACAGGTCTAGATATTATTGTAATAAATGATCCCGATAGTAAACTAATGAAATTAGATAAATGGAACATATTTTACGTGAACATTTTCTTAGCCTAATGTAAAATAAATTATATCCATATGGCTAAACTAAATGTTCATGTGTTATTCTGTACATGTACGGCTATTTTTGTAACAGTTTCCCTATCCCCCCCTCCCCCTCCCCCCCCCCCCCCCCCCCCCCCACACACACACACATCATAAACGTAACTCCCTATATAGCAAAACACAAATAAAAGTGTGAAACATAGGATTAAAATGTTTACTCACTGTCCAAAGTTGTACATGTAGCAAAGTGCGTCTGAAATAACGCCGCTGTCCGAAGCCTGGATATTACTGTTATTGGCGTGATTACATGTACATGCGGGATAATAATAACACCCCCCCCCCCCCAATAAATAATAAAAATCCGCAAACTTATAAAAGATTGTTAAAAGAAGTGATCAATATGCAACATAAACTACATGTAATATTGAAACGCACACACATAGGTCAATAGATCTTATTCGTAAGTCAACGGTTGGATCCACCGTGTTTTCGTGTACATTTTAAGACCCCCCCCCCCAAAAAAAATATCGGTATGTGTAATAAATGGTTATACAGTTAAAATACTGGGATTGGGTTTATCTTCATGTCATACATAAATAACAAAGCTAAGTAAAGAGGTACTGAATTAATATTACTTTAAAACTGTTGAATGGTTTCATATATAAAATTTTAAAAAATATAAAGAGAGGGAAGGAGACAAACAGAGAGAGGAGAAAGAGATGTACAATTATACTATATAGGTGTGTGTTTTAATATAGAATTAACATAGACAGATTTAAATATTTACAATATCATAATTAAATTGCACTGAACAGTGTTTTTGTTTCACTTTTATACCTAGAGAACTTTCACGTAAAAGTACATGAAACGTTGTAAAATTGTGACGTTACGTTGCAAAATTGCGACGTCAATAACAATCTGGCCAAAACAATGGGTACTTTGAAGGTCAATAACTAAAAAAAATGAAAAGATATCGGGAAAAGGATAACATATTTGAAAAATAGATATTCTTGGTTTCTGTCCCCGAGAATAATATCATGTTCTGACTAAGGGCCATTTTTGGCTATTCGTGGCTCTGGTTCTTTGCATAGTCAAAAATGCATTAAAATGTCCCATTTAAACCAACCTTCCCCTTTGGGCAAGAGAACATATCCTTAACCCTTGTTAAAAATTTGAATTAAGCGCATATTACATTTGTAATCTTTTGATCAATGTATTCATGAGAGTCGTGCGACAGTTTGTACCACGCACCGATGATATCATTTTAAGATTAACTTCCTTTTTCTGGTATATACGAGTCATATCTACAATATACATGTGTACAAATAACACAATTTCGCTGAATCCTAAAATACACTTGGTTTCTCCTAACTACTACTTTACTTGGCACCTCTGTGTTAGAACATATTTGAAATATTGTAAAATTGACGGTCAGAAAGTCATTATACAGATATATGAAAATAAATAAAATAAATAGTACACAAAGTTAAAATTTGAAAGCGCTAGCGTTAAAATTTTAACTTTGTGTACTGTCTATTTTATTTCTTTTAATATCTTATACTTTTTAAAAAAATTGGATATATATATATATATATGCAAACTTTATATTTTCTATGAGATTTTGATAATAATTATAAAATTGTTATTCCTTTTATCATATTTATTGTAAAATATCATTTTGATTTTTAAAAAGAGAGATTTCTTATTTCGATGAAATAAGCTTGATGATCATTTGGTTTAGTATACTACATATTACATGTAATGATGACAGAATTATGGTTGGCTTCCTTTCACTCCAGATCATTGTCAAAGCAAGAAGTAAGTGAACTATCATATAATAATTGATATATAAACAAGTTAATGATTTTTCCTTTCTTATTATCTGATAATGAACATTTAATAATGAACTGAAGGTGCTAAATGTGGCAAAACAAACATCAATAATGATGACATGTATTACCTTGTACCTCCTATCCACTGTAAGAAATGTCTGGTGTCTGAACAACAGCTTTAGTGAGCATTTGGGTACCACCTGTTATTATTATCTTAAAAGTATATATGGGGTCTCATTTGCTAAGTCATTTTTGTGACTTTTCTACATATTTTGTGACTTTCTGTCCAGTGACGTTTATCCTGTGACTTTTTGTCCGTATACCAAACATGAATCCTATTTTGACTAATTTCGTGAAACTGAAACGTGTCCTTTGTAAGCAATTATAGTTGGGGCATAAGAGAACAGATATACGTTGACCTTGAAAATAAATAAATAGATATTAGGTAAATAAAGACGAAAAAAGCCGCCAGACGTTAGTTTTGTTGTCTTATGGTTTTTATTGGGAATAAGAAGGATGGCACGATCCCTCATGCCTGCGGGTTCCTATACACGATCCTGCTATATGTACATGTATATAGAGTCTAGTTGGTTAAATTTTAACACAAAAAGAATTATAAGGGCAGGTTCTTAAATGGTCTCACAATAGTTTGGGGTCACCCTCTTAAAAGGGTCATGTCGGAGTAGGGTTTTTCTTATGTATAGCAACCATTGGTGTAGCACCAATCATCGGGGAACCAGTTTAGGTTGAGACCCAATCGGAATTCCTTGAATGTCTCGCGCACTATCATTCTCTCAACAAAGGGGGCGTTACGCAAGCTTCTCTTACCAGAGGTGGCGTTACGCAAGCGTCGCTTATACCTCTGTCAACGTTTGGAATCACGTGATAATATAATCACATGATATAAACAATTATTCTCGTTTCCTTTCCCTTTAAAAGTAGCGCACAGAACACTGGGTAGAGAATGGCGCACTATGTCGAGTGCACGAGACATTCGAGGCGTTCCGATTGGGTTGGGACCTAGGTAAACTGGTACCCTGTTGATCTCGCTTCTCTCGTGTGAAGCACCAATCAGTAGGGAACCAGTTTAGGACCTAAGGTAGTCTCGTGCAACCAGACGCTCGGCTGTCTCCAGATATCTCCGACGAGCAGAGATTTTCGTTGCAGATTTGCCGAGACAGCCGAGTGTCTGGTTGAACGAGACTAGACCTAGGTCGGGTATGACGTAACAATGGAAGCCGGGAGCGGTATGACGTAGGAATGCAAAAGCGTACAAACTCCCCGTCGAGGCCTCACTGCGTCACCTATGTATAGACATCTCCTATGTGACGCAGTACAATATACAGATTTGTATATTGTGAGTCCGCGATTATCACGCGGGCAAATAACACTAAAACACTAAAGAAGTAGTTCGTAGTTAAAGCTTGAAAATATTGACATTAAGAGCATATATATAAAAGTATGGATTTTATTTTAAATATAAAATGATCAAAAGATCATTAAAGAGAAGGGAGACTGTTCAAATTATAGTGTAAAGTAATAAACTTGTTGTTTACGTTCTTGATTTGAACTATTTACGTTTGACATTATGGTTCTTTTTTCGTCATTCTACAGTGACGTCACACAGTATACAATCGCTATCCCATAATGCCTAACTGGAAGAATTTGGTTTGTGAGCAAACGAACTCTGGCGGAAGTTTGAAGAGCGATATGACGTTAAGTCGAGCATGACGTAACAATGGGAGTTATTAGCTTTGCGTCGGGAAAATAACGTTAAAAAAATTGAAATAGCAGAGAACACAATATGTGATATAGGTGTAATGGTATTTTGTAGTATGGGTGGTGGTATGTGGAGTATGGGCAGTGTAATAGTATGTGGTGTATAGGTTGTAGTTGATAGTGTATGGGTGGTATACACCACATACCACCACCCATACAATCACCTATATCACCTCCTATACATACATGGTACCACTGGCACACTTATTATTAACACCTTTAAATACTACGCCGACTTGATCGATTTTTCCCTTGTCATTGCTACGTCATAGCGCTCTTGGCGTTCTCAATTTTTTCTGCGTTATCATTACAACATAGCGCTCCCAACTTCTATTGTTACGTCATATCCGACTTGACGTCACAGGTCTCTTGTATTTTTATATCATACCCTAAACTGGTTCCCCGCTGATTTGCAAGAGAAGCGAGGTCAACAGGGTACCATTTCATATCATACCCGACCTAGTTCATCCCAATCGTAACTACTCGGCTATTTCCGCAACCGCAAATGAACCTCATATGTGGATCGACGCCATCATAGTCTATTACCATGTGTACAGAAATGCAACTATGACGTCACAGGCGTACGTTACAATATGAAACGCGATCTTTCAAATGCATTTAAGATATCATACATGTCTAAGGTATTCTACCACTATTATTTTTTACTTTTATGTTTATGTATTGGAGTGAATAAGACGTTAATGATACCAAAACTGAATCTCTGGTGAAAATATAAATAATACATTATACAAGGATTCGGTTTTGGCCTTTTAACCTAATCCACAGGCGCGCTTCCGGCGAAGAAATGCATCAATTTGATGCAATTCTTGCGCCGATCCACGTCCGAGTCTTTTTACCGGTTACGGAAAAAGGCGAGCGCGTGATCCGATTGAGTCCATCCTAATCCTACGTCATTGACATTTTACGTTATAGCGCTAATGGCTTATACTGTTACATCATCACTTGACCTTTGACCCACCTATCAATGCTGTTTATACTTACAAGGAATGTGATATTGCAGAAAAGAAGGATCAATTATACGCGTAACTCTCAATTAGATTTTTCACCCAAGATTTATAATAAATCATTTCTTTTTATGGTAATGTTGGTATATCAGTAACAATTCTGATTACATATACATGTAGTTGCAATGTCTCAAGCTCTCTCAATGCAATGATACATGCTTTTGCCCAAAATATGATGATATATCTTGAGTATATATTTGAATACAGATAAAAATATTATTATCTTACCTTCACTCAGTGGACTTATTGATTAAACTGCAAAATCAAAATAAATGAGGAGCCTTTCTTTTATACTGCAGTCGGAGAGAGAGGGGGAGAAAAAGAAAGGGAGAGAGAGAGGGATGAATAGAGAGATAAAGAGGTGAGAATGAGAGAGAGAGATAAAGAGGAGAGGGTAGAGAGTGAAGGGAGAGAGGGGAAGGGTGGTACAGAGAGAGGAGGAAGAAGACAGGAGGCATGGAGAGAGAGGAGGAGGAAGGGTGGGGAGAGAGAGGGGCAAGAGAGAAAGGGAAAGACAGGCATGGAGGCATTGAGATTAGACCGAGAGTGAGTGAGAGGAAAGGTGGGAGGAGGTAGACAGACAAGAGAGCGAGAGAAAGAAAGACAAGAGAGCGAGAGAAAGAAAAACAGTAACAACTAACACCCAATATAATATGTGCACACATTCATTTACAAACTATCATAGCTGATGAGCTTAATCAGTCTATCAAAAATTAAAATTCCGTACTAAATGTTGTTTTAATTTGATCTAGTCAATGCAACATGGTGATTATTTCATAACGTTTAAGGATGTCCATGGAGATTTTTTTATCATTACAGTGTAGCGTCATTTCCATTACAGTACGAAGTGTTTCTCATTTACTAGTATTATACATCTTAGTTCCATAGTAATAACTATGCTAGGCGCGAAATACGTTATTGTAATAGCTTCATTTGTGCACAATAGTCCCCAAAGGCAGCTTAGCAAAACACCATAGGAATTGGCTTAGCTGTCCAAGGATTACTAACTCCGTATCTCTAAAAGGCAGATCTTATGAATCGATCTTTGTATAGGAAATCAAAAATACTATCCTTAAAAGGCAGATTAGTACCGTAGCCTACAAATCGTACTACACTCGTCGTTATGCGTTGCTGATTAACTCAGTATCCCTGAAAGGCAGGTTTGCCATAGGGCTCGCTGGGTGGCAAAGCTTATCTGGTATCCCTCAAAAGTAGGTGTTTAGATCCCCAGGAACCCGGGCTAGTAGAGTCCTATAAATTTACTTGGTATCCCTGAAAGGTAGGTCAGATATAGGGCTCGCTGGGTGGCAAAGTTTATCTGGTATCCCTCAAAAGTAGGTGTTTAGATCACCCGGGAACCCGGGCTAGTTAAGCCCTATTAATAAACTTGGTATCCCTGAAAGGCAGGTCTAGCATAGGGCTCGCTGGGTGGTAAAGCTTATCTGGTATCCCTCAAAAGTAGGTGACTGTAGCGCCTGGGAACTTGGGCTAGTTGAGCGTCGATAATTAACTCGGTATCCCTAAATGGCAGGTCTGATATAGGGCTCGTTGGGCGACAAAGCTTATCTGATATCCCTCAAAAGTAGGTGACTTTAGCGCCCGGGAACTTGGGCTAGTTGAGCGTCGATAATTAAATCGGTATCCCTGAAAGGCAGGTCTGATAAAGGGCTCGTTGGGTGGCAAAGCTTATCTGGTATCCCTCAAAAGTAGGTGACTTTAGCGCCCGGGAACTTGGGCTAGTTGAGCATCGATAATAAAGTCGGTATCCCTGAAAGGCAGGTCTGATATAGGGCTCGCTGGGTGGTAAAGCTTATCTGGTATCCCTCAAAAGTAGGTGTTTAGATCGCCCGGTTACCCGGGCTAGTTGAGCCTTGATGATTAACTTGGTATCCCTGAAAGGCAGGTCTAGCATAGGTCTCGCTGTGTGGTAAAGCTTATCTGGTATCCCTCAAAAGTAGGTGACTTTAGGGCCCGGGAACCCGGACTAGTTGAGCCTTGATAATTAACTCGGTATCCCTGAAAGGCAGGTCTAGCATAGGTCTCGCTGCGTGGTAAAGCTTATCTGGTATCCTTCAAAAGTAGGTGATTTTAGGGCTCAGGAACCCGGGCTAATTGAGTCTTGATAATTAAATCGGAATCCCTGAAAGGCAGGTCTAGCATAGGGCTCGCTGGGTGGTAAAGCTTATCTAGTATCCCTCAAAAGTAGGTGATTTTAGGGCCCGAGAACCCGGGCTAGTTGAGCCTTGATAATTAACTCGGTATCCCTGAAAGCTTATCTGGTATCCCTCAAAAGTAGGTGTTTAGATCGCCCAGTTACCCGGGCTAGTTGAGCCTTGATAATTAACTTGGTATCCCTGAAAGGCAGGTCTAGCATAGGGCTCGCTGGGTGGTAAAGCTTATCTGGTATCCCTCAAAAGTAGGTGACTTTAGGGCCCGGGAACCCGGGCTAGTTGAGCCTTGATAATTAACTCGGTATCCCTGAAAGCTTATCTGGTATCCCTCAAAAGTAGGTGTTTAGATCAACCGGGAACCCGGGCTAGTTGAGCCTTGATAATTAACTCGGTATCCCTGAAAGGCAGGTCTAGCATAGGGCTCGCTGGGTGGTAAAACTTATGTGGTATCCCTCAAAAGTAGGTGACTTTAGGGCCCGGGAACCCGGACTATTTGAGCCTTGATAATTAACTCGGTATCCCTGAAAGGCAGGTCTAGCATAGGGCTCGCTGGGTGGTAAAGCTTATCTGGTATCCCTCAAAAGTAGGTGTTTAGATCGCCCGGGAACCCGGGCTAGTTGAGCCCTGATAATTAACTCGGTATCCCTGAAAGGCAGGTCTAGCATAGGGCTCGATGGGTGGTAAAGTTTATCTGGTATCCTTCAAAAGTAGGTGATTTTAGGGCTCAGGAACCCGGGCTAATTGAGTCTTCATAATTAAATCGGTATCCCTGAAAGGCAGGTCTAGCATAGGGCTCGCTGGGTGGTAAAGCTTATGTGGTATCCCTCAAAAGTAGGTGACTTTAGGGCCCGGGAACCCGGACTAGTTGAGCCTTGATAATTAACTCGGTATCCCTGAAAGGCAGGTCTAGCATAGGGCTCGCTGGGTGGTAAAGCTTATCTGGTATCCCTCAAAAGTAGGTGTTTAGATCGCCCGGCAGCCCGGGCTAGTTGAGCCTTGATAATTAACTCGGTATCCCTGAAAGGCAGGTCTAGCATAGGGCTCGCTGGGTGGTAAAGTTTATCTGGTATCCTTCAAAAGTAGGTGATTTTAGGGCTCAGGAACCCGGGCTAATTGAGTCTTGATAATTAAATCGGAATCCCTGAAAGGCAGGTCTAGCATAGGGCTCGCTGGGTGGTAAAGCTTATCTGGTATCCCTCAAAAGTAGGTGATTTTAGGGCCCAGGAACCCGGGCTAGTTGAGCCTTGATAATTAACTTGGTATCCTTGAAAGGCAGGTCTAGCATAGGGCTCGCTGGGTGGTAAAGCTTATCTGGTATCCCTCAAAAGTAGGTGTTTAGATCGCCCGGGAACCCGGGCTAGTTGAGCCCTATTAATGAACTTAGTATCCCTGAAAGGCAGGTCTGGGATAGGGCTCGCTGGGTGGTAAAGCTTATCTGGTATCCCTCAAAAGTAGGTGTTTAGATCGCCCGGGAACCCGGGCTAGTTGAGCCCTGTTAATAAACTTGGTATCCCTGAAAGGCAGGTCTAGCATAGGGCTCGCTGGGTGGTAAAGTTTATGTGGTATCCCTCAAAAGTAGGTGACTTTAGGGCCCGGGAACCCGGGCTAGTTGACCCTTGATAATTAACTCGGTATCCCTGAAAGGCAGGTCTGATATAGGGCTCGCTGGGTGGCAAAGCTTATCTGGTATCCCTCAAAAGTAGGTGACTTTAGGGCCCGGGAACCCGGGCTAGTTGAGCCTTGATAATTAACTCGGTATCCCTGAAAGGCAGGTCTAGCATAGGGCTCGCTGGGTGGTAAAGCTTATCTGGTATCCCTCAAAAGTAGGCGATTTTAGGGCTCAGGAACCCGGGCTAGTTGATCCTTGATAATTAATTTGGTATCCCTGAAAGGCAGGTCTAGCATAGGTCTCGCTGTGTGGTAAAGCTTATCTGGTATCCCTCAAAAGTAGGTGTTTAGATCGCCCGGTTACCCGGGCTAGTTGAGCCTTGATAATTAACTTGGTATCCCTGAAAGGCAGGTCTAGCATAGGGCTCGCAGGGTGGTAAAGCTTATCTGTTATCCCTCAAAAGTAGGTGACTTTAGGGCCCGGTTACTCGGGCTAGTTGAGCCTTGATAATTAACTCGGTATCCCTGAAAGGCAGGTCTAGCATAGGGCTCGCTGGGTGGTAAAGCTTATCTGGTATCCCTCAAAAGTAAGTGTTTAGATCGCCCGGTTACCCGGGCTAGTTGAGCCTTGATAATTAACTCGGTATCCCTGAAAGGCAGGTCTAGCATAGGTCTCGCAGGGTGGTAAAGCTTATCTGGTATCCCTCAAAAGTAGGTGTTTAGATCGCCCGGTTACCCGGGCTAGTTGAGCCTTGATAATTAACTCGGTATCCCTGAAAGGCAGGTCTAGCATAGGGCTCGCTGGGTGGTAAAGCTTATCTGGTATCTCTCAAAAGTAGGTGACTTTAGGGCCCGGGAACCCGGGCTAGTTGAGCCTTGATAATTAACTCGGTATCCCTGAAAGGCAGGTCTAGCATAGGGCTCGCTGGGTGGTAAAGCTTATCTGGTATCCCTCAAAAGTAGGTGTTTAGATCTCCCGGGAACCTGGGCTAGTTGAGCCTTATTAAGTAACTTGGTATCCCTGAAAGGCAGGGCTAGCATAGGCCACGCTGGGTGGCAAAGCTTATCTGGTATCCCTCAAAAGTAAGTGTTTATATCGCCCTGGATCTTGAGTTAGTTTGGTCTTAATAATTAACTCGATATCCAAAAGCAGGTTTTGAGGAATGGTCTTTTTAGTGAGTTATAATGTTGAATGAAAGTTTTGAGTTGATTTTGTGTACTGAATGAGGGGGGGGGGGTAATTAAAATAATTTCTATGATTAACTTTTGATCAAAAATACCCTTCTGTACTTTCAAAAATAATTTCTAAAGATATGTTACTTTGACCACCGCTAGATATCATCAGTTTTGCTTTTAATAAGACTTCTTATTAAATATTATTTTTTTCCATGTTGCATTCGCTGTTTTATCTACTTCCTAGGGGCGAGATCGAAAGTTCAATGTCTGACAAAAAAACTAAATTCACATAGTTTTTACGTCCCCCCCCCCCCTATCCGCCCCCACAACGACCCCCTAAACTAGATATGATGAGTGTTTAAACTATAATCGATTAACAAGTAAGAACAAACGAGTATAAATAACTCTGTATACCCTATCTTCTGTTTATTCACAAATGAAAGTGTAGATTAAAACTATCAAATGTTCATTAAAATGTAATATCGTCATGTAGTTTTAACAGTCACTTGTCTTTCTCCTTTTTCGACTAATGTGTAATCGATGTCGGATGAGAGAAACTTACAGAAGTTTTAACACCCCCCCCCCCCTAACTATTTGAATTTAGATTTTTATCCGAAATCAATCTGTTGATCTCGCCCCTTACAGTTTTTTATATCAAATTTCTTACCGTTTTTAACATCTGAGAGAATTAGGGTTTGATTAATTATGTTAATTAAATAATACTCTGTATACTTTCTATCAAATCGTATTTCTCTCCATATTGCGTTCATTGCTTTATTTATTTCTTACATTTTTAATAGTTCAGCTAATTAGGGTTTAATTAGTAATCTTAATTAGTAAAAAAAAAATCCCAACAAATTTCTTTGCCTTCTTTATCGTAAACACAGTTCTTTACGAAATTATTCGACGTACGACTTATCTTTCTATCTATGATCAGGGGCAAGTAACTCGTGGGTCACCTGCTTTTGAGGGATACCATCTAGTCATAACTTCCCCTTCTACAATCGTATTCATTCTCAAGTCAAAGTACTTTCTCCGATTGCTACCATTACCTTAAGCGTCGAAAAGACTTTGACAGGCGTGTCAGAATAAACGGTTAACAGACGTCTCGACTCTAGGGAAGTTCGGCTCTAAGTGTTCTAAACATCTCGAGCGATTTTATAGTGATAAACTTCTATGATTTTCGACATTTGTGTATCAATGTTTTATGAATATTGTAGACTTTTTTACTTATAAAGCAAAGCAATGTTATCGCAAATTTTTAGGTCTACTTACAAATGTATTAACCCCGAGATCCGCCACTAATTAGTTACACAAGTTGTGTGGTTACAACAGTCTTCACTTATCATTTTAATTTCATTGGATGATAAAATAGATGACGTTAATATTTTGAATACCTTGTATACGCAAAAGAATTTAACTATACGATGTTTATTTTTCAAATTATAACTTCAGTGGCGAATGGGCGGATCCCCCGTCCCATTCCCATCCCTCACGCATAATACTAATTATTTCCCCAGCCACTTAATGACCAGATATACACGACTATTGAATGTAAAGCACTTTTCAGTCATTGTGTACTCCCAATTAATTAACAATCTACCCTCGTAAATCATAATCGTTACGCTTCGTTGGACATGAAACCTTAAATCAATCCATTGACACTACTTAGTCAACGATTTTGTATTGTGATACATTTCTATGATTTCGGACATTTATATATCAGGATTATCTGATTTATTTATCAGTGTTCAAAAAGCAAAGTACATGTACCGTTACAACGATTTTATACCTACTTCTTATAATACCCCCCTGGATCCGCCACTAGCTAAATTAATTCTGGTGATGCCTATAACAGCGGTACGTACATGTACTCACCTATCATTCTAACTTATTGAAAGTTAAAATAAATGTAGATATAATGTAAACATTTTGAATACTATATATATATATATATATCATATGATGAAGGCATGCCTTCATCAGATGATGTTATGATGTTTATTAACTTTAGTGGTGGATAACCGAGAACGACACCCCACCCCTACTTCGCACAATTCAATTTCTAATATTGACAAGCGGCCCATTTTGACCAGATAGACATTACCCTTGAACGTAAAACACTGGTCAGTCATTGTGTATTTCTAATAAACAAACTTCATCATTGAATACAGACCGTTATGTTGCCACTGACACTACTTAGTCGTGAGTTGATTTTGTACGTGATAAATTCCTATGATCTTTACTCGTATGTTTCATTGCTTATTTGGAGTTTTTATTTGTTTGGTTTTTCCCCCTTCTTCTTCTTCTTCTTCAAGAGCAAAGTATTGATATTGCAGTTTAACCCCCTGGAACCGCCAGTTATTAGGTAGACGTATTGTGTTGATCTACTAATTAGGTAAATGAAGTCAATGGATATCTGCGGTAATATTTAGCGTTATTCACTTAATATTAGCTTCCTAACTATATTGAAAGTTGAAATAAACAACGTTAACATTTCGAATACTTTAAATATCTAGGATACATAATCATACGAGGATTATTTTTTAATATTTTGAAATTAGAAAAACAACTTTAGAGGCGGAGGAGCGGAAGCCATCCCTCTTCCTGCAGGATTTATGGTCCAAAATTGACAAAAGGCTCGTTTTGACCAGATAGAAATGGCACTTTCAAACGGAAAATATTGGTCAGTCATTGTGTACTTCCAATTAAAAAAACTACTCCCATTGTAACTCTACTTAGTCCCTGGTATTCTACAATGTACAATTTGAATATTTCATATCTGTATGGTATAAACAGTCACACGATGTTTAGTTCGGAAATAAAAAAAAAAATGTAGTGGGGACACTGGTCAGTCATTGTGTATTCCCAATTAACAAACTACCCTTTTAAATCCTACTCGTTACGGTTCGTCAGACATGACAACATATCCGAACTAGTCTTGTATGTATGGATGTACTTGTTTATTGTAATTAAGGTCTGCTTCGCAATGAAAACCTGTTATCATTGACAATTAATTGTTATTCCACTTAGTCATCGATTTTTTATGTGATACATTTCTATGATCACGGACATTTATATATATATCAGGGTTGTCTTGTCAGGGTTTATTTATCATTATTCCAAAAGCAAAGTACTGTTATCACGATTTTATGCCTACTTCTTACCCCTCTGGATCCGCCACTAGCTAGATAATTTTGGTGATGCCTATAACAACGGTACTCATCTATCATTGTAACATTATTGGAAGTTAAAATACAAGTAGATATAATGTTAACATTTTGAATACTTTACATATATACATGTTAAGGAATTCATCATATGATGTTTATTAACTTTAGTGGTGGATGACTGAGAGCGAACATCCCCCTCTTCCTCGCACAATTCAATTTCTAGAATTGACAAGTGGCCCATTTTTACCCTTGAACGTAAAGCACTGGTCAGTCATTGTGTAATTCCAATTAACGAACTTCACCATTGAGTCCTAACCGTTACGCTTCGTCAGACACTAACCCACTAATACTACCTAGATACTGATTTTGTACGTGATAAATTTCTGTGATCTTTACTAGTATGTTTCATTGTTTATTTGGAGTTTCTATTTGTTTGGGTTTTCTATTTTCTTCTTCTTCAAAAGTAAAGTATTCATATTGCAATTTAACCCCCTGGATCCGCCACTTTTTTAAGTAAATGTATAAATATAATTGTGTTGATCTATAATAATTAGGTAAATGAAGTCAATGGATATCTGCGATAATATTCAGCGTTATTCACTTAGCTTCCTAACTATATTGGAAGTTGAAATAGACAACGTTAACATTTTGAATAATTTAAATATTTAGAATAGATAATCGTGTTTATTTTTGAATATTTTGAAATTTTAAAAAAAAAACTTTAGCGGCGGAGGAGCAGAAGCCACCCCTCCTCCTGCAGGATTTATTGTCCAAAATTGACAAAAGGCTCGTTTTGACCAGATAGAAATGGTACTTGAACGGAAAATACTGATCAATCACTCTACTTAGTCCCTGATATTCTATACAATGTACAATTTCAATACTATATGTACAGGAAATAATCACACGGATATAAAAAAAAATAGAGTGGCCCAACTGGTCAGTCATTGTGTATTCTCAATTAACAAACTATCCTTTTAAATCCTAGTCGTTACGCTTCGTCAGACACGACAACATAACAGATTGACCCTAACCGAACAAGTCTTGTAATTAAGGTCTTCTGCTCCCAAATGGAAACCTGAATAAGATATCATTAAGGTCTTCCGTTTCCAACGGAAGATTCCGTTGTTCTTGACACTACTTAAATACTAATAATAAAATTTAAAAAAATAGTGGTCCCACTAGTCAGTCATTTTGTATTCCCAATTAACAAACTACCCTATTAAATTCTACACGTTACACTTCGTCAGATACGAGATCATAAGTCATTGACCCTAACCTATCTAGTCTAGTATATATGGGTTTTTTGATTACTGTAATTCAGGTCCTCCGCTTCCAACTGAAGACCTCATTGTTATCTCTGTTATCATTATGGTCTTCCGCTTCCAAAGAAAGATTTCGTTGTTATTTTTGACACTACCTAGAGACATAATCTCGAACATTTATGTATTGATGATTTGTTGTTTGTTGTAATTTTTGGTGGAAGCTTTACTGGAGTTGAAATAGTTACGGTTGATATTGGAAATAGATTTTACAATGAAGAACTAATACTGTCTTCATTACTAGGAAAACTTTAGTAGCGGACTGATCAAAGCACCCACCCTTTCCCCAACCCCTCGACCAGCCATCACGTATAGTTCATTTTCCAAAATATATAGATGCAACACTTGATCGTAAAATAGTGATCAATCAATGCATATTCCTAATCAACAAAATACCTTTAAAAGTGCGACATTTAACTCTGGACACGATAAAAGTGCGGAGTTTTTTGTCTATGACAACCACATATTTTCTTCAATAAAAACACTGAAATTTCACTCTGTCATTAAATGTACGTATACGACGCGATCTAATCAAGCCGGCATAGAGGCGTCCCATGCGAAAATTACCCTTATCAAATGTTACATACTTCGGATTTTTATTGAGCTTAATCCTAAATAATGCACATCTAGATAATTTTCCAAAAATATATGAAACTTTTTACTTGTATCAAAATTCTTTCTGTTTTATATCTTCTAAATTTTACCATAGAGTTAACTAACAGTCTCACTTGCGGAATTAAGGGGTGTGGAGATCGCACCCCCCCCCCCCCCCCCCCCCCATCATTTCAAAGATAAGAATTTAATGTGCTTGAAATTGCTCTGCTTCAATATTTTCTCCCGTAAGGGAGGGGGACAACCCCTCCCGAACCACCCTAACCGTGATTTGGTTAGTCCTCAATTGCAAAGCCCCTGTAGTCCAATATCCAGTATCCAGTTAATGTAGGGCTTTTACATGTAATATGTATATCAGATATGTTTTATCCCGTGGGGATCCGGTGTTGTATCATAGACCCCCCCCCCCCCGGAAAAACGGGCCCGGAATTGCGCCCCAGCATATAATTTCCCCCTATGTACAAAGTCAGTAAAGAGTCTCCCCTTTGGCGGAAAAATCACCCTGGTATATATAGACCCCCCCCCCCCCCCTGTTTCCGGATTTCATTTGTTATAATAGTTTAAGGAAATAGATATGCGCTCATTAATATTACGATATTCATAAAACAAACGAATATTTTTTGTTGTTGACATGATGAAGTTGGATTTACACGCTGAAAACTTTGAAATGCATATTGTAAATACAATATGCTTACCAAAAGACTTTAACGATGGTCAATATAAGTAGGATTTTTCGTAAAAAAATCGACTATAAGATGTATAATTAAAATATTTGAAAAGTAAAATAGATGAACTTTATAAATAAAAGTTATTAAATTTTCTCGTTTATTTAAATTTAAAAAATCATTTAAGTTCTTCCCAACTTTACTAATTCAAATGTTAGATACTAGTAAATAACGATAAAGACTTTTAAGATGTCTGAATGAATTTTGATATACCATTACACGATTTGAGCAATTTCCTTTTTATAAAAAATCATAAGATGATGATTGTTCACGATACACACACACAAAAATAATCAGAAGAATTACTGGGTTTAAATAAGCAAGAGAATTCTAGTAATAGAAATGGAAACAGATACATAGCTAAAATGTAAGAATGGGGGTGTACTGTCATTTAGGGGGAATTTCTATATTGGGACGGTTTTTCCAAGGGGGGTTGGGTTGGACCCGGGTTAATTCTTCGTAAGGGGAAATTCTATTCCAGGCCCATCTTTCCGGGGGGAATGTCTATCCCGGGCCCGTTTTTCCGGAGGGAAAGTCTATGCGGGGGAGAATCTTATGCTTTACAAATGGAAATCTTCAATTCAAAATACCCAGTCTAAGCTTCGATGATTCTGGCTGTATGAACTTCGTAATATTAGGGGTGGGTCCAGGAAATGCGGTTACAGGGAGGGGGCGCCACTTTATGAGGCAGGGGGTCTGGGGGCCGCCTTGAGGCCCACAGTGGATCCAGAGCAAAGCGCTGGTGGAGTTCAGCGGGGCGAAGCCCCTGGAAGCTCCGGGATTTTACAGGGCTTGAAATATGTCTTCTATTTAGTCATTTGTGAAATTAATAAAATGACTCAAATTTTATGGGTTTTAGAACAAAATTAAGTTCTCCCAATAAAGTAATGCAAGAAATCAAAAGATTTTGTCATTTATTTCTCCGGGAGTGGAAGAAATTATTGCTTCTTTTATCGTTTAGTACATTTTTCTAAACAAGATACCGCGATTTACCTTAAATTTGAAAATTTTAGGGGGGGGGGGGGGGTTGCACTGAATATAGGTGTATGGAAATGTATAGATCTATGTACGTGCATTTTAATAACCAATTGGGACTTCACTTCAGAGTAACACAAACTGGGACTAAAGCATGCAATTCCTAACACTAAAAACTGGTCTGAATCCCCCCCCCCCCCCCACTCGCTTATATACCCTACAAAATTTACCTGCAATATTACATAGTATTTACTAATGTCAATTATTATAAGTTCTTTTCATTAAAAACATGGAATTTACAAATGGATGAAAAATACAAATTTCACTACATAGACTTAGGTGTACAAGTGGTTTTCGTCAAGTTTCCGCACTCATTTTTCATCTTGATAGCTTTCTCCCTGCAAAAACTTGGTGTGTCCTGCTGAAACTTGATATATCTACGTTGTTTTCAAGTAGTTTCCGCAACGACAATTTGCTGAAAGCTGATCAAGTTTGCGCAAATTTCGGTTTGCAGAAACTGTTCTGTTTTAGTATGCACATTGCTATACTGATAGTCTACCGCAAAGTTTTGATAAGTTTCCGCAATATTTTAGTTCTGTATCAGTTTGTACAATATGGTGTATACCAATTTTCAGCTTTGTGGAAACTTACTGAGACTTTATCATCGCCATGTAATTATAATAGGATGTTTGTGTTGCAATCAATATATAGAATTTTTAAAAAGATAACTGAAAACACTCGGACTAAATGCAAAGACAGCCTGTTACATGTATATTATAATTTACGGAATGTGTTTTTCCCCTTTCGTTGTTAGTCTCACCCCCTCCCTTTGGAGGGATGGTGGTGGTGGTGGTGTCCATTTGTACTAATGAAGTATCACCTATAAGGTGTCAGTATATTCTGGTAGATTATTGCAATATACATCAGTGGCGGATTTAGAGGGGGCGTAGGCGGAGAAATAAATGACAAAATCTTTTAATTTTTTTAATTACTTTATTGGGAGAACTTAATATTTTCCCCCCAAAAAACCTTAAAATTTGGGTCATTTTATTAATTTCACCTTATTAAATTGATAGAAAATACATGTAGTACAAATGACTAAATAGGAGAAATATTTCAAGCCCCATAAAATTTGTAAAACCCAGGAGTTTCCGGGGGCTTCGCCCCCTGGGCCCCAACCAGGGCTTCGCCATGGACCCACTGCCTCATAAAGTGGCGCCCCGTAACCACAATTCCTGGATCCGCCCCTGTACATGTAGATATGAGGAGATACTGTCTGTATAAGTTGATAGCTCATCAAACGCACCTCCTGCGATGTGAAAGTGAAAATAGCTGCAATCCTCGCCGGCGGAATTATGGTAAGGTTCAATTTCAGCAACTATTTGCGATAATGTGCTCCACGAAGATTTCCTTAAAGATTACAATTATTCTAAATGAACCCTGTGCTTCCTAATCCCCGTAATGTAGTTCTTGTTCATCAGTGGCGGATCGAGAGGGTTGTAGTCACTCCACTTTACTTCCATAGTTTTAAACAAAACTGGTCATTTTACCAGTTTGCGATATTCACCCATCTTTGGGGCCGGGGCGGAATAGGCACAAACTTGGGTCGCAATCCGCTCATCCTTTAAACAATTCCTGGATGCGCCCTTGCCCACAGGCACCTTAAATATGGATATTACTACCCCCCCCCCCTCAACTTTTTTTCATATTTTTTTTTATGGGAATAATTTCTCTGAAGTGTATGAATTCGTAGTCTATTTCATCCCTCTTCGATTCATGTAATCGTTTCACGTTTTTTTTTTTGTAAGCTTTAGAGATTGTCCTTCTACCGGTATAGAGATTGGCCTTCTACCGGTATAATAAAATTCATTTTATTATATACCAGTAGAAGGCCAATCTCTAAATACATGTATCCATACTTCCGGTGCCTGTGCCCTTGCCCGTGGAGAACAATACGTAAAGTGCACTTGTAAATATATTACCATTTTGTCTGTAATGATATTTCAGGGCCGTAAATTAACCTTCAATTTGGAGGAGGCAGGAAAGTAGGCGGGGGTCTGGGGGCCGCCGAGGCCCCCAGACGCTGAGCACATTTTGTGCACACTGAACACGTTTCGTGCAAAATCCTTGATTCTAGGGCCTTCTAAGATGTTACTTGACTAACTCATTCTAAAAGAAAGATTTGGAATGCTTTTTAAGGGAGGTATCATGTTCTTAGTTATTGGAAACAACATAAATTCTAATGAACTTTAAATTTTAATTTTTTTTGGCTCAAAAGTTGGAGGAGGCAGCTGCCTCCTCCGCCTCCATGTAATTTACGGCCCTGTATTTACGGGTGTATTCAATACCACCTCCTAATAAAAACACGGGGGTGGGGGGGGGGGGGTGGTATCGTATAGACTCTCATTATTATCATTACAAACAAAATTACCGGTTCCTGTGATTAGACAAATATTGATTTATATTCACAAAATAAAAATTAAATCAAAATCGGAACCAGGAAAGCTTAATTGATTCCCAACTACATGGAAATGGACATAATATTTTAATAGTGATATTGTTTAGCTACAGTTCATAATGCATAAGATATAATTGCAAAAGTCTATCTGTTAGTTGGATAATATCTTGTATACAATATAAGAATTTCATAAGTTAACATCAGGGACCTATATACTAACTAGTATATAGGTCCCTGTTAACATCAACACTGTTCCAAGTATCTGATTTAAATCATTACTTCTTTTTACTGGCTAACAATTTATATTTCTATTAATTTGTCTTGAAAATGAAAAATCCATCGTACCACTGGACTTGTTTATAAAATGAAATTGATCCAACTTTGCCCCAAAATCACAGATTAAACAGTGGCGGATCTAGACCTCACTGTGTGTGTGTGGAGGGGGGGGGGGGGGCTTTTTTGGTCAAGCAAAGGAGATATGGTTTTGGTATTAAATGTTAATGAAAATTGAAACATCCATACTTCTTCATTATACTAGCCTGAATATTTAGAAATAATTGTCAAAGTGCACAAATGATCTTACAAAGATTTGGCCTAAAAGCAAAATATGCTTGACCTGGACCATTTAAATTGGCTATAAAAGTGTTTCAGGTGTTTTCCCCCAAAAAGTCACTAAAATGATTTTAAAAGATTTGAGATGACCTTATAGAAATTAACAAATTTTGCACTAATCAAAATTTATAATCCATAGTTTTGAAATGTTTGAGTGGAGTATGAATGGTTGGTATGAGTGATTATATATCAATTGTACATCTTACCTTTAAAAGTATATATTATGATGCACTTAATTTCTATTTGTACAAATAAATTAAAAAAAAATTAAGCCTAAAAAAAATAATTTAAAAAAATTATTATAATCCGAGGATTAATGTGCATTAAATTATACTTTGTTGTACAATATGAAAAAGGTACAAATTAAACAAATATTAGAAAGAGATTACATATCTTAATGGTAGTATAAGTTAACCACATTCACTAACTGCAAAATTGTAGCTCTCTGAGAAAATATTGGGACAGATCTGTACCAATTAATATTTTCTCAGAGAGCTACAGTTCTGCAGCTATTGCATTCACATGATTATGAATTTCACAATATTTCATATGAATTTAAACGTAAAAATTAAAATGTATCCTTTGTCTTTGTATTGGGTGATGTATATTGCAACATAATTTTCAATGTTCATGCTGAGAATTGCTTTGCCATTATTTTCCAAATATCACCATATAAGCCTACAATATTACATATTATGTATCAAATGAATTATTTATAATATTGACTGAAATAGCATGATATGTTGATCATGATATGAAATGCTTATAAAAGTATTAGATGGCAAATTACAACCTCACAAAGTCATTCACCCAGTAATTGTAGATAAGGAACAATGAGAAACAAAGTCAGGGGCTTGCTGAGCTGTAAAGAACATCCCATGTGTATTATACACAAAGGGATTAGTTGGGGTAAAATTCACCAGACAAAACCTGGGTACAGATATAAAAAAAAAATGGACAAAATGACCATGCAAGGACAAAGTCAATATTAGAAGTTTATTAAAGCATAATAACAAAATGTCACAGGACATAATACTGATTTTTATATAAATTCAGGGGGGAAATCTGTTCCTTTTGTAAAGTTTACAAAAATGCATGTGTAAAATATATGTTATATTTTTATGAGATTGTTTTTCAATTTTATACTATAGATTTTGATAATTATTATTAAATGCTTATTCCTTTTATCATATCTATTGCAAAATATGAATTAAAATAGGATTTTCTTTTACTGATATAGAATACTAATAGGCTTTGTAATCATTGGGTTTACAAATTGCTACACAAGATCTGACATTTTTCACATAGCTTCTGCGTGCATGCATGTCATTTGATTCCATATCAACATATCAATTAATAAGCAAGATTCAAAATGTGAAATTACTTTGAAAAAAAAACACACAACAAAAAACTTGATGACTGATAATCTATAATATGCATGATAGTTCAAATTTTCTTATGAATATATATGTATATCAAATGATATGTCAGAACAATCAATTTGCTATTATTGTACGTACATGTATATGCTTTCATAATTTTGCTGTTGTGTGATAATGAAATATTGTCAAATTAAAAAAAAATGTGAAATTACAATTTATTGTCCTTAGGTTTGTAATCAAGAATGAAGGAGTAAATGATAACCTAGTGGTGGATCCAGAGGGGGTGCTGGTTCAGGAAATTTTGCTAAAATAAAGTAAAAATAACACATTTTGAGGGTGGACCCCCCCTCCCTTGATAACCAAAATTAATGGTAAAATTCCCCTCTCTCAAAAATTCCTGGATCCATCCCTGTAAGCATTAGACAATCATTAATTTGTCATTCCATTATTCATAATTTCTTCATTGGACACATGGAGGCCAACTCTCACATGTGTGTATATAGACATAATTCCAATTATTTTGAAAATAAAGAGGTCAAAGTACCAATTGAATTCAATATAAAATATATAAAGAATATCTTATCATGGATATAAAGATTAAAACATTTCAATCATGTTAATTAATAGATTTTTAGGTCAATTGATTCTCTCATGTGACCTATTGCTAGTGGTCAGCTTCTGTTGTGACAGTAAACAAAACATCAAGCTTGAAAATATCATGATTCCTAGGGTAGAAATTCTGACTCCAGGAGGAACCAAACTTGATATATAGTGTTTATGTGTAAAACATTTAAATTTAGATAACATCTTCCTTAATGCTATTGATACTTTTAGGTAAAGAAGGAACAGGTAATTGTAAATTTCATGACCTCTATCAGTGATAATAATAATAAAATTTATATACATGCAGCCTTATATAAAACAGTTTATTACTCTAAGGTGCTTTACACAATCTGATTAAAATAAGATCTTTGATCCGCTCCGTTATTGTTATGTCGTTTCAATAAGATCTTTGATCCGCTCCGTTATTGTTATGGAGAGGATCAAAGATCTTATTTATAACAATAACGGAGCGGATCAAAGATCTTATTTTAATGAGATTGTGCTTTACAAGGGCAAGAAGAGGAATGCAACAATAAAATAGAATTAAATGACATTATGACAACTTATACATGTATCTGTAAATTAAATTATCAAAATAAAACACTAATGGCTAAAAGTTGGTTGGTTTTTTGGGTGGGTTTTTTTTGGTATTTGATAATTAAAAACACAGTTTATATATACATGTTAGAATCTAAAGGTTTTGATACTAGCTTTAAAATAGATGGAACCAAAAATGGTCATAGTAATTACATGTCTTTATGATTTAAAAGAATCCTTCTTTAATTTTGTTGACACTAGAATATTATAAATGATGGATGCATTGTCAAGAAAAACAGAAAGATGTACAAAAATTGTGACACTTGCAACTCCAGGGTTCTGATTCAAGGTCAGATCCAAATAGTGTTAACAGTGTATATCAAGTTTATAATTGTAAAATGTTTCATCAGTATAGACGCTTTTGGGGGAATGAATTACACCTTATACATGTATTATACTTCTACTGAATATTAGAATTTAGCATATAAATGCATGCCTAGAGCAAGAAAAGTTACTGTATTATATAGATTTCATTCATATTGAGGTTAGTAATACTTTTAACTAAATAACTCAGGTATTTAGTTAAGGTCAGTGTCTTGTTGATATTTTTGATGTGTGTATGCATGTACGTGTATGTGTGCGTGTGTGTGTGAAATACAAAAAAATCCATAAAGATTTGTTTCAGAGTTTTGAGTAGTGATCAGTTTTAGCAATCATCAACAGCTAGGGTATGAATCTGAACACTCATCTTTGTTAATTTCTAAAAAGACTTAAATTGCATTTCAAAAGTAGTCAAGTGTTATGTGAAGGAGATTTGAGGAACATATGTTCCTGCTAAATGTGTGTGATCATACATTTGGGGTGTCAATGGATGGAAAATCATCTGAAGATCGAAGTTTTGAAGAAATTGAAATACTTTATTGAATATTAATCAATCTTATTTTCATTCTAAAATCATGTACTCAAAGGAATTTTCTTTCAATTACATATGTAAGTGCATTAAATTGAATTATTTTTCTATTTCTTACTTACATTTAAAACAGTTATGTTTGTCATTTTGTTTCTCAAAGTAGAAAATATTTTCATGTAGATTTTTCTTCCAAGATTATTATTCCTTAGATTTCAATTTAGAACATTCAAGTAAAAGAAAATAAGACTCTAAAAAAGGAGGTCTCCATGTGAATTGAGAGAAAGAAACGGAAATTATAAATTCTGTGGTGACATTAAATTTCATTTCATAATTTTGCCAGCTATAATAAGGTATGATATGAGATTCAGGGTGGTACATTTATGTGCATACATGTACCTTGTATCTCCAATTGAAAATTGATTGCTTTAAATCAATTTCAACATTATGAATATCCTACAAAAGTAAAACATAATGATTTTAAAGTTTAAAAAACACATTGTTTCACTCCTGAAACCTTGACCTCACATGGATATATATTGGTATTTAGTGTTGGTAGGTTTTGGTTCTTTTTGGGTGGATTTTGGATAATGTAGTGAATTTCAGTTAGTTGTAGCACAGTAACATGGAGTGAGCTTGCTTGCTTCCTGATATCTAGTCAATCACTTTTTAAGACATACATATTTTTCAAACTTGCATTGCACATATTTGTTTACATTTTTGGTAGGAGTGTTTTATATGCTCACTATATATGTCATCTTCATATATAGATGTGTAATTGTTTGCAAAAAGAGGAGACATCTAAATTCCTAATAAAAATGATAATTACATTTAAATCATAATTGTGCACTTCATGTACTTTTTACATGCAAAATCATTTCATATAATTATATGGTTTTTGTATTTTCTGTCCATATCTGTAAGTCTGTCTGTCACAAAGTCTTAAATTGTGCATTAAAATGCTTCTCCTCCTGTATGGATTATCTGATAAACTTGAAACTTTGTACAATGCATCATTGCCATTTGCAGATGTGCACATTGTTGGGAGAGGATTTATTGTTATCCTAAAAGTTATAGTGGTTCGATCCAAGAGGGATGCGGGTGTAAAATAGCTTGTGACCATTTCTCCTAGTTGCAAACATATTGCAGAGTCTTGAATTTTTATTTTTTTTTTATTTTTTTTTATACAATACTTCATTATCATTTAATGATGTCTAGATTTCTCTGACCCAGGAATCTAATATTTTCCTAAAATCTACAGTGGATCAAAAACAAGTATTTTAAGTGTTTTTTTTTTTTTTTACCCTTTATTGAATAATCTTTGTAAAATTGCATGTGCAAAAGTAAAGATGCTTTGAAAATTCAATTACAAAATTAAACATTTCACTGGTTTGTTAAGGTACTCACTACACTAAAGCTTTATGACACTATGTTACAAGATAGCGATTTAAATGTTTTGGGAAAGTATTTGTATTGATCGATTTATTCGTCTATAACACCATAGCTAAGTGGTTAATTAATAAAGCATTGGGCAAGAGAGAGAGAGAGAGAGAGAGAGAGAGAGAGAGAGAGAGAGAGAGCATTGGGCTGGTGAACTACAGATCTTGAGCTCAAATCCACCAATCTTTTGTTCATGTGTTGAAATAATATTTTTGAAAATCATGTTTTTATCCAAATTTGCATTTTTTGCTGTTTTTGGCATACACACTTATTGTATATCATCAGATCTTTTTTAAAATATTAAATCTATTTGTACTGATTTGAGAAACTATTTCCCGGTGTAGTGAACCACCTTAAATGTAAACATAAAAAGACTCCAGTCTTTGTTTACATAACACAGAATGAAGGCTAAAATATTGTTTTTATTCCTGCATCCAGAAGGTTAAAATTTTGGCTGTGAACACAGATTCAGTTATACTTTTCATGTTTAACATTTAAAAAAATGAAAACAAAATTAAAAAAAAACAAACAAAAAAAACGTAAACGTCCTGTTTGAGAATTTTTCACTTGTATGGAGACGTCACCATTGCCAGTGAAGGGCTGCAACATTTAGGTCTATGCTCGGTGCTTATGCCCCTTTGAGCAGGGGTGGATTAATATTGTGTCACACATTTAGGTAATGTCATATAACTGTAAACAATGTCTCTAGAGGATTTGGGTGTTGCTCAACCGGAAATGTAATAAATGAATGCATAAGATTGGATCATACTTCTTTTTGGATTAGAACATCCAGGACTGAACTTTCTTAGGGTCGAGATGTCTGTTAACCGTTTATTCGTATTTACCTGTCAAAGTCTTTTTGACGCTTCAGGTATAGGAGAAAGTACTTTGACTTCAGAATGAATGTGATTGTCAGAGGGAGAATGATGGACCGAAGCATGCATTTTGTAAAATGATTCTTGTGTTGTTAAATCTTCGAGAATCTTGTTGGAGATGTCTGATTCGGTTCACGAAACAACTTAGCATCATCTAGCAGTAGCAGATTTCCCCGTAAGCACTTAATTAACACTAATTTTAATATATTGTAAACAAATTGTAACTGTAAGCCAGGCTATTCCAAAATTCCACAACATATCAGAGGAACCGGTAATTTAGCCTGTACATAATGATAAGAGTAGGGGTATATACCACACACCCCTAATAAAAGCACTGGGATTACTGAATCAGAATGACAATTGGGGTGGGGACGATAAAAGCAGAATTTTCGAATTATTTTGAAGCGAAGTTTTGAGTAAGAAATGGTGCCATTCCTTTTGGGTTATTTTTTTCATTGGGGATGGTACCATAGGGCCTACTATTATTATTACAGACAAAAATACCGGTTCCTGTGAATATTCACACCTGACGACCTGTAAAGGGTTGTAAATAGAGAATGTGAACAGCTGCATGTAAATAAGTTAGTGTTCTAACTGCATAATTTAATACCGTTCAATTTTATTCTAATATTTTTGTGATAGGGTTATATGTATACAATTGAAATTGCATGGGAAAGAGTTTAGTAATGCAGAGCTCTAATATAATTTAATTTCTCATGTTGTTTAGACATTTATCCATTAACACATGTATAGGGCTACATAATTTAGGAATGTAATTACTAGATATAAAGTTAATGTCATTCCTTAGCTTGCAAGTAAATTCTTAAGAATCATGACAAACAACACTCTTTAAGATACAATTTTCTGCTTTATTACTATATTCATGGGATAAAAGTCCCCATCCTGTGTTTTATTTGGGATATTTATTCCCATTCGTGCTCAAATAGGATATTCACTGCCATTTCATGTTCATTATGGGACATTTCCTCCTATGGGACATTGTATCCCATTTTGAATTTAAATATGGGAGTTAAAATCCTATGGGAGAAATTATATTTTTTCTCCCATGGGATTTTTGGTAGGAGTGAAAATCCCCCAAGTGGGATTAAAAATCCCTCCAAAATCCCATGGGATTTTTTGATTTCAGGTGAAATATCTTAAAAACTACAATAGTTACAAGTGTAAATGTTGGTGCATGTCTTGTGGACATAAAATCCCATCTTTTTTTGTAAAGGGTTTATTTGTATCCTTAATAAAAGGGTTGGCGAAACTCTGGACTTTTGTCGTGTCCAGAGTTAAATGTCGCACTGTTTTAGCTATATTGTTGTATTACTGTGCTAGAAGTTTTAATGAGTGTACTACTCTTATCTACAGAGATAAGAAACTTGGATGTAAACTAACAATTCATGCAATTTTTCTAAGTCCAAGACCCATAACTTAATGAAAAATCAACGGACCAAGACGAAATTCGAACATGATCTGTAACTTGTAATGGCAAAGCAATGTACCAAATATCAAATGAACATCTGCAAGCACAACCAAAAAAAGTCCGGAAAACTGATAATTCATGCTATTTTTCTAAGTCCAAGGGCCATAACTTAAAGAAAAATCAACGGACCAAGACAAAATTCAAACTTAATCTGTAACTTGTTATGGCAAAGCAACGTATCAAATATCAAATAAATATCTGAAATAACAGAGAAAAAAGTGCGGAAAATTGGACTGACGGACGGACAGACGGAGCGCAAACCTAAAGTCTCCTTCGACTTCGTCGGTAGGGGGCTAATCAAAACAATGTATAAAGTGGACCAGAATTTGACTCCAAGCTATCATAAAGATATATTTCCTGCTGAAATTACAACATAAGAAATATTTTAAATTGCATTTACCTAAATGTAAATCTAATAACTTTTGTGTACCAACTCCTGTAGTGTACCAACTCTTGTAATGACCATACAAAACTTCAGCACAATTGTATATTAAACATTTATTCCATTTGTAACATCATCGATATTCCTCTATGTACTTGTAGAAAAATTGGAGATCGGTCCTTGAAAAACAAACAATTATTGTCAATTCTAATTGTATACTTTTATCTATTTAATTCGCAGAAAGAAGTGTATGTTAATTAAATTGTGATTAATTAGTGACTTCATAGTAAACTAAATTGTCGGTAAACGTTCGATGTACGCATCTACAAAGCTTTTTCATATCATTTATCTTGACGAACGGAATACAATTTCCGTTGTCCAGAAATTCATATCTTTATTTTTAAGGTCTTCCATTTTGTGCACAAATGATGCAGAAGATTAATGCTTATAGAAAGTTAGCGTGATTAATTCTGCACAATGAGTTCTTTAAATTCTTATTTACATGTCTCGTTGAATATTGATGAACTAAGTTTTATGGAAAGGTATTTTACAGTTATCAATCGAATTCACGGATGAGACAGCAAAATTGTTTAATCTATCTATTCAGCAAATGACAACTAAAGTTTTCTCGATTTTTTATACGAGATCCACGTGCTCCATCTGACAATCAGCTGACACATGCTGCTTGAGAAGTTGGTCATGGCTTTATGGGGAAAATGTTTAAAACAAACTGAAATTCTGTAGCGTGAAAGATGAAGATAACGAAAAGTGATCAATCTCAATCTCTCGTGTGGTATGGTTATTACAAGATTTCTCGAAAAACACAAACAAAATCTATTGTAGCTATCTATTTCAATTCACAAGTGAGAGTTTGGAAAAGTTCGAGGTTGTTTCTACACTAAAATAAAATGAATGTACTGTCGAACTCACGAACACAGTTCTTTATTGAATTACTGCGGTTTGATGCCGTTATCAACGTTGACAAATTGTTTCTATTTTGATTTGAACTATCCACGCAACTTACATAAAAATATTTTAAGATTATAACTCTTTGGCTGGAGGAAACTCGTCACTTTGCGTAATGCGTACAGTATCAAAGACATCGAAATTCACGAGGTGAAGGGATAATTGTTTCAAAACTAGGTCATGTGGACTTGATCTGCTGGGCTTGGTAAGTTGGAGTACTTATTCAAACATCGTTCTTGATACCCTCAATTAAATAGACAAACCAACAAACAAATCATAACTACCGTACAAAGACCAACGGCAATTTTTATCAATATGAATTATTACACAAAATACAAATGATTTGAAAATTAAAAAAAATAAAGTTGAAACAAGAAAGCGACCCATTCGAACAGTTCACATTGGCTCATGGAAAATAGATCTTTATGCTTTAAATAATCAATATTTTAATGGCATTTTGAAGAAAAAATGTACTGTGCATTATATCCATAGAATTAATTTTATTCTGTGGTTGATGCCGTGAAAACACACCAGGACATTCGGTGGACACGTCATCTTACATGGAAGGCTTTAAGATTTAAGGCTGGCGGAGAAAGTGCAACTTCAAAAGCGCCGACTATTGGTTACAACGCCGTTATCTTGTGCACATTTATGAATTGAGTAATATAATAGATTCTCTTCGCGTATATAGCGTACACTTTTATAGAAAAAGCTTTTCAAAAACTTTTTACAATCATGCACTGGTAATTTTGATAATATAAGAAATCCATTTTCATGAGTTTTGGCCTGCTTAATTCTCCCACTAAGGTCCCCGTGTATATATACAGTAATGACCACTGATGGGGTGGGTGTAAATGTAGTACGGGACATATGCCCCGGGACACATCTGTGTTTTAGATTCCTTTGAGTAGTTTTACTTGTTTGTTTTTCATATATTTAGGACGTTGTATGCTTGCATCATATTTTATACTTTAAATTGTCTTGATTTGTATTTTTTATCCATTATGACATAATGTTGCATTCATGCTTATATGTGTAAGGATTATTCGTTGTGTATTCTATGGTTTTTCTTTTAATTATCAATTGTAAATTTTAGTATGTTGTACAGCACTTTAGAGTAGTTTTAGATAAGGCGCTATATAAGTGTGTTTTTATTATAATTATTATTATTATTATTATATGTCCCCCGATGTCCCATATTGATATTCGACGATTTATCGTTTTACGTTAATTTTTCTTTAAATATCTTACTACATATGTTTTAAGACAATCACAAAGTGTCTTCATTGTGAATTTGGTGTATGAAAATTGCCTAATTATTTAATAAATGGCTTTTATTTATTCTTTAGGGTGTAAAAGTAGTCCCGAAAATTTTACGAACAAAACGCATTTTCGGTTTTTGTTTTCGACTTGTTGATAATAAAAATAAAGTTTATAATGTGTTTTATTTGGCTGTTGATTTTGCTTGCATATTGTTTGATATCATAACAAAAATGTTCCACTTGTTATATGAATACTCGTCCTTCTTTCTATGGGACATCGCCTCGATGGTTGATCCGACACAAGGAGTGTAAAAATAAAACCGGAACAAGGTGACAGTTTGAACCCGTTTTATGAATAGCTAGGCTAATGTTTTGAAGGAAGTTTGATTATAATTGATATATTTATAAAGTATTATAAATAATAATACGTAAATAAATAAATTTTAAAAAAGACTATTTACATTTCTTGTTGAATATATCGGCTGTCCTCTCTATGGAATATTCTATATCTACATGTAGCATTTTGTAACCAATATAAATATAAATATTTGAAATCTTCTCTTCAATATTATCAAAAGTGTGTAAGGTAAATACTAAATTGTAACTAGTAGCATGATTGTTAATCAATATACACGGTTTTACTAATTAATGACATTAAATGAGAGTTGCTATCAAGATTAATGATCGTCTAAATTAATTAAATATTATCAAAAGTGTGTAAGGTAAATACTAAATTGTAACTAGTAGCATGATTGTTAATCAATATACACGGTTTTACTAATTAATGACATTAAATGAGAGTTGCTATCAAGATTAATGATCGTCTAAATTAATTATTCAAATGCAGAAGTGCACATATCATGATTTAACGATGAGAAGTAAATTGATAACCCCGTTTTACTTGATTGGTTGACAAAGGTTTGCCACCACCCCTTCTTAAATTAATCAAAATCAATTATAATACAGATACACACACATGAACATGGTCAAATTCTTTAACGTTATTGGGTGTCGAAGTTTCCCCCCACCAATATTGAAAATCAAAATGTATGAACCATATGCTTGTTGTTTTTTCAGGTTATTTTATTGGTTGTAGGCTGCTCATCATAACGATTCGTCATTACAGCTTTCTAATACAATGGCGCAATTTTTCTAGTGCAAAATTGTGTACACAGGTTTACTGCAAGAGGTACATGTATATACATAAACATCTTTCAAATTTAAAATCAAGAAAAGATTTAGCAAAATATATATCAAGTAATAAGATTATGGCTTTTTAGGGGAGTGGTCTCCGTGCAGCAAGAACTAGACAACGTAATTCAATCAGACAGTCTATACCTGTCTTATTAACTTACGGCTAACACTTTCCACGCAATATCAATTTTATTGATCCTTTCACGATATCATATGTAAATTACATTACATTTAACTTCTATGAAATACATCAACATTGCTATTAGATTATTTTGAGTTTGTAACGAAGTGATATATCAATATTATAAATATTGATAATAAATACCAGCCCTTACTCGAATGCGGATTTAATGTTTTCATCTTAGTCCGGTTCTTTTATTAATATCTCAATTAGCTGCGATGTCCCGAGGAGAAAAAGGGGTTAAAAAGTGTTTATTAGATTAATTTGTGTAATCAGACAATATATATAACTAGAAATAAAGATGACTTATGATTATCAACAGGGTACAATACACAAAGCCTTAAAGGTGAAACTCGTATTCAATTTCATCTAATTCATTTAAATCACATTTTCTACTTCCCCTTGTTAACTTAACATATCTCCCAGTTTCGATCTTTAAGTCCTGTGAGGATAATCGAAACTTGCTTTTTAGACGGTGGCCATTTATAGCCACTGTCTTATGCTGCCACTGCCGTGGGCGTTGTCCTAGGATACAGAAAGTCAAGAAATTTGACTTGTTTTTATTATGAAATTTAAATGTGTATGATTGTAAACAGTTTTAGAAACCTTTTCAATAACATTTTGTGCTATATATGCAAAGATAATCCCCAATTACTGATATGTTACATTGCTCGATTCATACATATTCATAAGATGACTTTTATCGAAAAGCAACAAAAATAATGTTCATGCACTGGCATTGTCGCAAACCATGGGTTATTATCTAATTCTATTTCACAATTAGAATGAAACAATAACGCGTGGTTAGCGACGATGATGCAATAGATGATTCATCCAAATTGATGTTACATTTTTTAACAAGAATACTTGGAACATTACAATTGTACTGAGAGGATGAAAAACTGTAAGGATGAAATATGAAGACTTCTTAATGTAATCAAGAAAAGTTTCTAGAGCTGACGAAAATAACATTTAATTACATTTCGTTCATTTGAGTTAGATAAAGTATGGGCCGCAGGCATTTCCCTAAGAACACGGGACGCCCAAGACTGAAAGACAAAGCGTAGGCCTACACGATAGTCGGTGCCTTTGAAGTTGCAGTTTCCGCGTCGGCCTCGGAAAGCCCTCCGTAATACATGAAATATAAATTTGTATTCTTTAGATATAATGTACAGTACATTTCCTTGCAAAATACTATTAAAATCTTGATTATCTAAACTATAAAGATATATTTTCCGTGGGCAATTTTAAATTGTTTGAAGGAGGCGATTTCGTGTTCCAATTTAATTTTTGTTCATTTTCAAATTCTTTGTCATAGGAGTAATTCATATTGATATCATTTTCCGTTGGTCTTAGTACGATATTTATGATTTGTTTATCGGTTTGTTTATTTAATTTAGAATATTAATGATAGCTCAAGTCTATGTGGCATATTATATAACAAGTATTCCTTCACGTCGTGAATTTCGGCGTCTTTGAATTTGATGTTGTACACATTAGCGATGATATTCCTTCAGCAAAAGATAAAGATGTTACATGTAGGTGTGTGGGGCAATTAGATTTTGGAACTAGTAACAAGAGAGAGTAACATCATCATTTTTGTTATAGTGGTAGGAAAGGACCACTAATACCCTACCCCCAAAATTTCAGTCCCCGGGGTAGGGGTCTTCGATGATTCCAAACCCTATGTTTATTCACTTAGTGTAATGCATTATGCATAACAATTGAAGGATCGGATCTCCGTAACTAGAGATAGAGTAACATCACTATTTCTTCATAGTGATGGGAGAGGACCACTAGCACCCTTCCCCCAAAATTTCAGTCCCCAGGGTATGAGTCTTCGATGATTCCGAACCCGATGTTTATTCACTTAGTGTAATGGGTTATGCATAAAAAGTGGACGGGACGATCTCAGTATCTTGAGAGAGTACCAACACCATTTCTTCTAAGTGGTGGCAGTGGACGACTTATACCTTACCCCCAAAATTTCAGTTCCCGGGGTATAAGAGTCTTCGATGATTCCGAACCCGATTTTTATTCACTTAGAGTAATGCATTATGCATAACAATTGGAGCGTCGGATCTCCGTAACTAGAGAGAATAACAACACCATTTCTTCATAGTGGTGGGAGAGGACCACTAATACCCTACCCCAAAATTTCAGTCTCCTGGGTAGGGGTCTTCGAGGATTCCGAACCCGATGTTTGTTCAGTTAGTGTAATGGGTTATGCAGAAAAAGTGAACGGGAGAATCTAAGTATCTAGAGAGAGTACCAACACCATTTCTTCACAGTGGTGGCACTGGACGACTTATACCTTACCCCCAAAATTTCAGTTCCCGGGGTAAGAGTCTTCGATGATTCCGAACCCGATGTTTATTCACTTACTGTAATGCATTATGCATAAAAATTGGAGGATCCGATCTCCGTAACTAGAGAGAATAACATTACCATTTCTTCATAGTGGTGGGAGAAGACCACTAATACCTTGTCCTAAAATTTCAGCCCCCGGGGTAGGAGTCTTCAATGATTCCGAACCCGATGTTTATTCGCTTAGTGTAATGCATTATGCACAAAACTTGGAGGGTCGGATCTCCGTAACTAGAGAGAGTAACATCACCATTTCTTCATAGTGGTGGGAGAGAACCACTAATACCCTATCCCCAGAATTTCAGTCCCCGGAATAGGGGTCTTCGATGATACCGAACCCGATGTTTATTCACTAAGTGTAATGCGTTATTTAAAAAAACAAAAGTTAGAGGAGCGGATCTCCGTAACTAGAGAGAGTACCATCACTATTTCTTCACAGTGGTGGGAGAGGACAACTAATACCCTATCCCTAAAATCTCAGTCCCCGGGGTAGGGGTATTCAATTATTCCGAACCCGATGTTTATTCATTTAGTGTAATGCGTTATGCATAAAAATTGGAGGGTCGGGTGTCCGTAACTAGAGAGATTATGATCACCATTTCTTCACAGTGTATGTGGTTGGTAACTGGCATCCCATCCTTATAATTCCAGTGTGGTGTTGTTTTATGCATATAGAAATTTGAATTGCAAAATCTAATTGCCGTTTCAAGGAACATAATTTTTACCCCCTAATCAAAAGGAGTTGAAATTAAGAGCAATTAATTAATTAATACTGGTATTAAAGTTGATAATCAATCACTAATGGATTCTATTTTGCATTTAAAAACATATCTTTACTAAACTTGCAAAGCTTTTAAAACACGCGAGTTGAAAATTTAGGCGGGAAGCCAGAGTTAGCATGCGTAGTTCTTTTTTTCTTTCTTTTCTTTTTTTGCCCGAAGCAAAATTTAGACGTCTCGGGCGGTCCGGGGGTCGGACGCACGGTTATTTCACACACTGTGCATTTTCGCTAATGATACAATTGTTTTGTCAGAAACACTTGAAGATATACAATATCAACTTAATGTTTCAAAGATTATTGTACATGTTAGTATCTTAAAAACCAAGGATGATAAATTTTGGAAAAGGTAATGCAAGAATGCATTTAAATGAAATGGTAAAGCACTAGAAATCGCTGACAAGTTTAAATACAACCTTATTATAGATTGTACATTAGATATGTTTGATAAAATAGTAGAAAATGTATGTTTGTATGAATGTGAAATATGGGGTTAATATAAATTACCATTAGTTGAAAAACTACATTCAAAATTTTGTAAACATATTTTACTTTGATACATTCATCTACACCGTTTACGATGAACTAGGTAGATACCCTTATTACGATTGATATTAAGGTAAGAATGATTAGTTTTTGGTGTAAATTATCATCAAATCTGTTTGGTGTTTTGAGATACTATAATAATTCGTGGTGCAATTTATTGAAATATATACTGAATGACTGTGGCTTTGCAAACTAGGAATTCAATAAATTTATCCTGGATGAAAATAATAGTTTTTAACAGATTGTACGATCAGTTAAAACAATCGTGGTATAGCAGCATGTTTAACGCCTCCAAAGGCGTATTTAAGTATTTAAGACATTGGTTTGCTTAGAAAATTACTTATTATCGTTGCAAGTATTTGCAACACTTTTGTAGGTTCAGAATCTGTAATGTTAATCTACCTGATGAAGTTGAATATTGTATTTATGTAGCAGTATTCCATTATTACCTGCATATGGTGTTTATATCTCTCAGTTAATTCGATTCGCTAGAGCTTGTTCTGCGTATAGTCAGTTTTTAAATCGAGGTAAGCTACTGACAAACAAGTTGATGGTACAGGGATTTCAACAGTCTCGATTGAAGTCAGCATTTCGCAAATTCTATGGTCGTTATAACGATCTACTTCGTCAGTACAACCTCGCATTGGGTCAAATGCTTTCTGACATGTTTCATACCGATTATTAAGCCGTTCTTGGCACACAGATTTCGACTGCGGATAACTCCGTTTACCTAATCAGGATATAGGGCTCACGGCGGGTGTGACCGGTCAACAGGGTATGTTTACTCCTCCTAGGCACCTGATCCCACCTCTGTTGTGTCCAGGGGTCCGTATTTGCCCAACTATCTATTTTGTATTGCTTATAGTAGTTGTGAGATTGATCACTGTTCGTTATCTTCACCTTGAATCTTGAGGAAGCCCAGTATACCAGAGTTTTGATAGCATTGACCTGTCCACAACTGCTATTTTCTCGTAATTGATTTTTAACAATGTAATTTTAATATACATTTGTAATTGTATTCTTTTCTCCTGTATAATTGTATATTTATTTCAACTATTGTATTTTATATCATTGGATTGTACGGCTAGGAACTTTTTGAAGTCAGCATTTGGCAAATTCTATGGTCGTTATAACGATCTAGTTTGCCCATACAACCTATCATTGGGTCAAATGCTGTCTGACGTATTTCATACCGACTGTTAGGCCGTTCTTGGTACACTGATTTTGACTGCGGATAACTCCGTTTACAGACTGTTAGGCCGTTCTTGGCACACTGATTTTGACTACGGATAACTCCGTTTACAGACTGTTAGGCCGTTCTTGGCACAGTGTGTAACGTCATCGGACTACTAATGCACTGGAACTTTGAAATAATAAATAGAACTTTATAAAAGAAAGAAGAATCAAGTCTTGTAATTTAAATAAATAACAAGTTTATTCTGAACACATATTAACTGAGCTTTATAGCAATTTAAATAAATGAGAATTCTACGAACTTACAATCTTGTGTTACATAGATCTATATCGACTGGAAATATACACCAGTAATTCAAGTGACTGGTAAATTAACCAGTAACGAGTTCGGAAGACTACTTAAATTCAAGAGACTGGTATTTAACCAGTAGTAATAATAATAATAAAAACCCGAGGTGATATCGACTGGTAATCTCAACCACTAATACAATAAACTGACTGGTAATCTCAACCAGTAAAATAATACAATTAACTGGTAATCTCAACCAGTAATAAAATAAAACCCGAGTTTATATCAACAGGTAATCTCAACCATGCAGTAATATAAACCACATATAGATTCTTAGCACTCGCTGCTAAAACCGTATAGCGCTTATAATAAACAAATCACGACCACTCTCATGAATGTTAATTAATAAGCAATAGCTTATAATTTCCCACTAAGTTTTCCCTACTTACAACTTAGGAAATAAGCAAACAGAGTAATACACACCCTCTCGGTACTCTGTAAAATGACCTATAAAGGGTCAAATGCTGTCTGACGTGTTTCATACCGATTATTAAGCCGTTCTTCGCACACTGATTTTGACTGCGGATAACTCCATTTACCTGATCAGGATCTAGGGCTCACGGCGGGTGTGACCGGTCAACAGGGGATGCTTACTCCTCCCAGGCACCTGATCCCACCTCTGGTGTGTCTAGGGGTCCGTGTTTACCCAACTATCTATTTTGTATTGCTTATAGGAGTTATGAGATTGATCATTGTTCGTTATCTTCACCTTGCATGATCAACTGCGTATAGTCTCCAACTACTCGCACTTACGTTGCATATCGTGACATCATGAAACGCGACCAATCAAATGTGTCGCGTAGAAAGCTACCGAGCATTGTGTACCTCCCCCTTTCCCCACACTAAATATTCCCACACTATAAAATAAATAAATCATTCAATCAAACACCGTAAGTACACATCATTGCCTATAAAACAATTAACCATAGTGTTATTTTAGAGAAATAATGCAAATTAATTATATGATGATAACTTGTGCACAATATGCGCAATGCATTATGGGAAACGATCGTCACAACGTAAATAGAAACACGGGTACACGAGGTAAGCTCAGTTTAACAAAATACTAATAACTACGGTATCAAAAGTAATGACACGCTGAAAACATGTTCACAACAAACCAATTAACAGTTTAAATACCAAACATTTGATGTTACAATCGTATTATTCCTATGTCCTGTACATGAAGCAAGCTAATCGCGCCAGTGAAACTCGTTAGGGGACGGTGTCAAAAGACAAATAACATTCTCCACTAAATATATTAAACTCACTTGAAAAAAATAAAGCTAGCGCACCATAGCATTTTACAAGTGATTCCGACTACGGATTACTCTGTTTACCTAATCGGGATATAGGGCTCACGGCGAGTATGACCGGTCGATAGGGGGTGTTTACTCCTCTTACGCACCTGATCCCACCTTTGGTTTATCCAGGGATCCACATTTGCCCAACTCTCTATTTTGTATTCCTTTCAGGAATTATGCGATTTATCACTGTTCGTTATTTTCACCTATTCGTAATGTACCAAGAGAAAATAGAATTCGTAAGATATGTTTGAAAAATGGAATTGGTGATGAGTACTACTATTTGTTTAATTGTATTGATCGATTTACATTGCATTCTAGATTATCATATGAAAGGTGAAGATAAGGAACAGAGATCCGATCAATCCTATGTTTCAAAGTACTTCCATTTACATCCAAATGTGTATAGGTTTGAACAGATTCTTAGCCCAAGAAATAAACATATTGATAAAATTGTGCAAATTTATATAAAGAGTTAGCTTTCCTGGTTAACTCATTATCAGATATTGTATTTAAGTTTTTTTCTCGCGCACACATTTATTTAACTATATTAGTGTAATATATCTCTACATTATACATTATGTCAGTTTATGAGAATAAACCATTGTAAGTCAGAGATAGGTGAAAGGTGAAGATAACGAACAGTGATCAATCTCATAACTCCTATAAGCAATACAAAAAAGAGAGTTGGGCAAACACGGACCCCTGGATACACCAGGGGTGGGATCAGGTGCCTAGGAGGAGTAAGCATCCCTGTCGACCGGTCACACCCACCATGAGCCCTATATCCTGATCAGGTAAACGAAGTTATCCGTAGTCAAAATAGTGGGCCAAGATCGGCCATAACAAATAGATACAATTTATTCATCCCTGTATAATTGCTGATGTTCTATCGTTTGATCCGCCCCCGGACAAATTGCTCTTGGTAATTATCACACTCAGTTCCATTAGCTTCCTTTCCTGTTGCTTTTCAATCTCGTCCCGTTGGGGATCCGGGTTAGAATAGATTCTCAGTACCCCTTGCTTGTCGTGAGAGGCGACTAGATGAGGCAGTCCTTCGGATGAGACCGCAAAAACCGAGGCCCCATGTCACAGCAGGTGTGACACGATAAAGACCCATCCCTGCTCAATGGCCATAAGCGCCGAACATAGGCCTAAATTTTGCAGCCCTTCACCGGCAGTGGTGACGTCTCTATATGAGTGAAATATTCTCGAGCCAAGAACGGCCATAACAAATAGATACAATTTATTCATCCCTGTATAATTGCTGATGTTCTATCGTTTGATCCGCCCCCAGACAAATTGCTCTTGGTAATTATCACACTCAGTTCCATTAGCTTCCTTTCCCGTTGCTTTTCAATCTCGTCCCGTTGGGGATCCTATAAGCAATACAAAAAAGAGAGTTGGGGAAACACGGACCCCTGGATACACCAGGGGTGGGATCAGGTGCCGGGACGGAACTGAGTCACGTTAAATAATATTTAATCAATCAATCAATTTCCTGCAGACAGGTGATTGTCCTATTAACAGACCAATAATTTCTTAACACACATACAATGGTGGATCAAAAGGGGGTTTCTAGTCTAAATCAAATCAACAGTAATTGTCAAATAGAATGTCTCCTCAAACATGATCTTTTCATCGTATTCCAGATCTTCGACTAAACCTGCTCGACTCATGTAATTAACGTGATATTATCTTTCATGAAATCTGTCAGGAATAATTCAATTTATTGATTCACTCAAAACCAGATCACTGGTACACGAGATACAAACAAATATATACATATATAAACTAGGGTTACAGGTAAGGACCACAAAAAAATACACGTAGGTATTGAAAAATAATTAAACATATAATTAGTCACATGTGCATTAGTTCAGTTCACATGGTATTGTCCTAAGGTAAGCAAGTCAACTCTTCACAGCTTTGGTTTACCAATAGTTTAGGCAACAGAGCTAGCATGGATCTGTGGATATCGGGTTATCCTTTACAGCAGTCTACACACTTTGCAGTTTTTTATTCAGTGGCATGCCCAGGTTCTTGTAGACGCAGCGCACATTCTTTGCTATAAAATCAGGTTTAGTCGCCATTCTTATAACTGTCACAATGCATTGATGCGAAAGTATGCAATGAAAGGTGGTATCGTCTCTCATCGGGGGGATGGATAAAAATATCTTGTTTAATTTTGATATTACCCTTGTCTTTGATTATAGCTGGCAATTAGTAGCTTTACTACTAAATCTTATTTTGAATCCAACTTCACTCATTTATAAATCTGATTCGACATTTCAATTCAGCCAACTTGGACCTGAATGCTTCACTTTGCATGGAATACATTATCAGGTCGACAGGTTTCCCAATAGCAAAGGATAGGGCCAAGACAATGGATGAAAGCGAATGAAAATGTTTAGTGGAAAGGGAAATCAGATTACAAAATTAAAGCTTGAAGTATTGCCTGAGGTATTTGTTGAACAACAAAGGATATCCCTAGGAGTAGAGAAACTTTCATTAATTGCAAGTATTTCACGGGCTTTCTTTCATGGCCAGTCAAAATCGAGACAACCTTGATTTGTTTTCTCATAAGTACCAATAATATAATTGTATTAACACAAGGAATAATAATACCGATTATGAAATATAGGAAATGTGCCAAAGATGTGGTATTGTTATAGGAAAGCAGAAAATTGAGATATCCTTTATCACTGAGAAACACACAGGCCCGGATAATTTTCAGTGGTTTCCCTTGCTTGAAGTTTTGCACTGTGGTTACAGGGATTATTTCAAAGAATATCGGAGTGGACAGAAAGTAAGCACAAATCACAACATGGACAAGTAGAATTACTATTGCCAATTTCTTTTGGTGAAAAAAATATGCTTGCATTGGATAAGCAAAGAGCAATAATGTTCTCATCGCGATTTCAGCAAGAGAGACGAGTTATGAAGAACTCCCTGTAATCGAAACGAAACCACGAAAGGTCTGCAGATTTCGTATTCAATGAATACATAATTCATGTCTAACCAATCCAAAAGACCGTCTCTCACCCCTGTTAAGAGTGTGAAAAACATATCTATCATTAAGGCGGCAAAAAGTAGTTTTTGGGTGACTCCAAATAATTTGGCTCGTTTGAAAGTAACAAAAACCACGATGATAACAATCAATGACAAGATCCAGATGTAAGGAGTCACGTACACAACGAACGGAATCGCATATGAATCATAGTAATCCGAAAATTTCAAAGCAGATACAATATCTACTTTTGCTTTGTAAAGACTCTTCCCGAGGTCAAGTACCTTTTGTAACACTGTTCTATTCACCATTTCCATTTCCAAAGTGGCCAGGAGTCTGGAAGGTAAGAACCGCTGACGCACACTCAAAATTCAGGAAAACACTAAAACTGCCATGTAGCTAATGAATGAATAATGGACCAATTCCAGTTTTTTCACAAGTGAAAACTGAAATATACGGTGCATGTTGCATGCCAATTATAAGACTACGGATAAATTCCAGTGTACCTATATACAATATAAGGTCACATAGGGATAATAGGGCGGCTAAAATGAGTTGAACGCAACTATAAAGTTGTTAAAAACCATGACTTTATTAAGCCGATTAAAAACAAAGTTGATTAAAACGAATGGAAAGTTCAATTTGACGTAATAATGATCTAATTTGCCAATACAACCTACCATAAGGCCAAATGCTGTCTTGCATGTATCATAACGAGTGTTAGGCCGTTCTTGGCACACTGAATTTGACTACGGATAACTCCGTTTATCTGATCAAGATATAGGGCTCACAGCGGGTGTGACCTGTCCTCCAAGGCACCTGGTGTGTCCGGGGTTCCGGGGTTTTCCAACTCTTTAATTTGTATTCCTTATAAAGAATAGGGAGTTTTGAGATTGGTCACTGTTTTCATGAGAATATGCTCTTTAGGAAACACACACGCTACTGTTTCATTATTCACTTAACTGCAATTTGCTGTAAGACGAAGAATTCCAATATTTGATTTGATTGAAACAATATTTTATTCACAAATAAATGAATGGGATCGGGCAGCAGTTTTTAGTCCCTCCCTATTTCATTATATATATTCAATACAAATTAGAAAGAAGAATTAAAATTATTTTTACCCAACAATAAACAATCCTTATCCCCGTTCATTAGAACATTACCCCCAACTTAGCACACTACCCACCCCATGCTTTATCCCGTTCTTGAACAACCATTGAATATTCATTTGTGTTATTTTTCTTACAATTGCAGATGCAAGTGCTCATATATAAATGTTTATCTTTATATTTTTAATGCTATATCAACGATACAACTGTACAAAACGTGTATATATTTATATAAAGTTCCTTAAATTTAGTTGAAAATAGACTTGAAGTCGATGAATCTTCGTTACACGGTGGTACACCCCAAATCGTCGCCCCATTTCAAATCGTCGCCCGACTTCCCAAATCGACGATTTGGGACAAAATTGCACTATCATTAGGGATGACGATTTAGGATGTACTATTGTACATCCCAAATAGTCGCCCGTCCTAAATCATCGCCCGCCAATATTTTATTGACGTTTTTAGGATAGATTATACAAAGGTTATTTTATTGTATCCCCTCTTACATGGGGGTACATAAGTTTCACTTGGTCTGTTTGTCTGTCTGTCCGCACTCATATCTCTGATGTTTGTCGACTTATTTGGCTAAAATTTTGTATGTGGGTTACAAGTCACCCTCTGACATGCCTCCCTAAAAATGATAACTCTGGAATGAGAGCTAACAGGCGTAATCTAATACAATCTGATGTCACTAACAAATCTGCTGCGGTGCACAAAATCTAACAACCCCATGATCAACAGGATGACTCTACAACAAAAGACAAAATGGTCTATCGTCGGACATCTCTCTCTCTCTCTCTCTCTCTTTCTCTCTCTCTCTCTCTCTCTCTCTCTCTCTCTGACTGGACGAAAAAAAATCATAGACAACAATAACACAACCACCTACACCACCAAAAAAAATACAACTCTTTCAATAGCAACAACACCACTACCAACCAAAGCAACAATAACAAATACTGTGTTCATTAGTCCCCGAGGGTCTCTACAGCCCAGTAGCTAAGTACTTTGATACTAGCTTGAAAATACGGATGCATATTTAATTGCTGTTATAAAATTTAGAAATTCATTTCAAAATTAAGTATTATCCCCCTCATGCATAGCTCTTATCCTTAGACGAATTTGACTCCACTTTTTTTGGTACGCTGTTTTTCGCTATAATAGCTCTAAAACTTCATTGTTATTTCGGATTTCAAACATTTCGGTTGAGCATCACTGAAGAGACATTATTTGTCGAAATGCGCATCTGGTGCATCAAAATTGGTACCGTATAAGTTTTACATCATAATGATAAATCTTTTTAAAAGATTATACAACAGAACAGGTAAAAGTCAAAGTAGATTAGAATGTTTTGCTTATAGGGTCTAGAGAACCTTTTGCGATTTTAGCTGGACCACAAAAGAAGAAAGAGGGGGAGAGGAGAAGGACTTAACAAACAAGGGCAGTCTGTATGTCAACGAAGTTTCCAAATACATGTAATTGCAGCAAGGGGGACGACAATTTGGGGTGTGAGGTGTTGCCCAAATCGTCTCTGGCGACGATTTGGGACGGGCGACGATTTGGGGTGTAACACACGGTGTGTTATAGGTATTCACTGTTAATTATAGACTTCGTTACACGGTGTTATAGGTATCCACTGCTAATTATAGACTTCATTACACGGTCTGTTATAGGTATCCACTGATAATTATAGATTTCGTTACACGGTGTTATAGGTATCCACTGCTAATTATAGACTTCATTACACGGTCTGTTATAGGTATCCACTGCTAATTATAGACTTCGTTACACGGCATGTTATAGGTATCCACTGCTAATTATAGACTTCATTACACGGTGTTATAGGTATCCACTGCTATTTTTGTTTTGTTTAACGCAAAGTGGGTAGAGAATCTGGTGGATTTGGGAACGTTCGAATGATCTCACACATTCCACACATGCTCTCTTGGCGGAAAAGTGTGAATTTTGACTGGTCAAAGAAGAGTACAGGACACCATCTTAGCATAGGAAATACATCTGAACTGTGTCGTTGCAACCACAGAAGTCTGGCGTCACGTCAATGATAATTAAGGGGCATTCCCAATGCAGCGCATCTTGATGCCATAGTATCGGAGTTGCCTCGGCAAGATTGGCTTATTCTTGGATTATGTGTCTCCTTTGCAGTTTCTTTGTACTGTTCTTTACTTTCTGATCACTTAGCTAGATAGGTCAATACTGAAAGTCCACAATTTCTACTACAGATTCATCTATTACCAGTTAAACATTGTTGAGGGTTGGAGGGTTTGGATGACTTTATATGTACAACGCAATACCTCACGGTAACTTATGACAATAATGGTAATATGGTAATATGAAAGGTGAAGATAACGAACAGTGTCTCACCCTGTCTCACGGTGAATGATGACCAATGTGTATTACGTAAGACAATACCTCACGGAAAATGATAGCCAATGTGTAATACAATACCTCACAGTGAATGATGACCAATGGATGAAAGGTGACCAACTCCTATAAGCAATACAAAATAGAGAGTTAGGCAAACACGGATCCCTGGATATACCAGAGGTGGGATCAGGTGCCTAGGAGGAGTAAACATCCCTGTCGATCGGTTCCACCCGCCGTGAGCCCTATATCTTGATCAGGTAAGCGGAGTTATCCGTAGTCGAAATTAGTGTGCCAAGAACGGCCTAACAATCGGTATAAAACACGTCGGTCAGCATTTGATCAAATGATAGGTTGTATCAATTTGGCTAACTAGATTGTTATCACGACCAGAGAATTTGCAAAATGCTGATTTTAAACGTGACTGTTGGTACCCCTGCACAATCAATTTGTTTTTCAGTAGTCTACCTTGGTTTAAAAGCTGATCATACGCAGAACAAGCTCTTGCGTATCGAATCAGTTGAGAGGTATGCAGGTTATAATGGAATATTGCAACATAAATATAGGAAGTTGACGATTGAGAAGCTGAAATCATCCCATTTACCATAAAGATGAGTTGTTAGTTTGCCGTAAATGTATCTATATATATTTATATTTATTTAAAATTAGCATTGTTAATAGATAAAACGTCGTCAATAATAGGTAACACAATAAATCACGATAAATGATGACCAATGGATATTTGGTGTACTTCTGGAGGAAACCTTGCTATGCCCCGCCACCCTTCATGAATATACTTGGAATGCAGCTTTAGTGCAATAACAATATATATTCTGCATTCTTTAGTTCATTTCAAAGCTAGTGTTCATAATATTTCAATAAAATTACTTTTTTATTTGTAAAATAGATAGTAAATACTATTCCCGTATCTGGAAATGGTATGTACTGCTGGATCAAGTTTACGTTAATATGCATGTGTAGTAGAATTGATGGTCTATGGATAACTCATTCATCAGAGCCCTCGGTTAGTAATGCAGTGATTTCGTCCCACCCTTTCCCATTCCCGACTACAAATGGTACCGTGACCAGGATAGAATATATGGTTGAACCGGGAATCAAACCCATGATCCCTCCACTTAGCGACATTTCTAGCATCCAGACCAATATTGACCGTCCACAATAGGCATCATACAGTTGTCCAGAGCAAGTCAAGCCATGTATGTTAAACATGAAACGTAAATGATAATATATGAGGCATATTACCGTATAAACAGAATTCTTAGCGAGGATTTAATTTTGGCATTATTATCGAGGGTTTTGAGATTGCTAAAATTGAATACCGTTAACAGTTCACCCCGCATATATACTAGCGGAAAAAGAAACTGCATTATAAAATTTAGTATAATTTTTCTACATTTATTGTTTATATTTATAAAATCTAAACAATCGATAAAGGTGATGTTTTTTAAAAATATCGGATAGTACCCGACTCAGATGCACGGACTTTTTCATGATTAGTGAACACATGTTGTTTATTAAAGTGTTCGTACGCACGAGTTTTACTGGAGTAAGAAGTGTAAAAGGTTTGTTTGGACACTATTCGTTAAGGAAAGCACTTTAGTTTTTCAAAATTTACCCTTCTGTCATGCCACTACTCAGCGAAAACCAACCATGCTGTTGGGATGCTTCAAGCTGGCATGGCACAAAATATCGTAGCAAGACACTTTGGAGTTCATCGGAACACCATCCAGTCATTATGGAGACGCTTGCAATAATCTGGTAACACTCGGGATCGACCACGTTCTGGGCGTGTTCTTGTGAGGTTGCGTCGACAGGACAACCACATTAGACTTGTGCACCTGAGAAATCGTTTGCAGACAACAAGTTTGACTGCTCGTAGCATCCCTGGACTTCGACCAATCAGTCCACAAACTGTGCGTAATCGTCTGCGAGAGCACAACATAAGACCAAGATGTCCAGTGGTGCGCCCAATACTGCTTCAACGTCATCGTATCGCTAGACTAGCGTGGTGCAGACGACATCTGCGATTCAGAATTCAGGACTGGGTCAATATTTTGTTCACTGATGAATTTAGATTTCATTTGTAGATTTCGTTGTAGAGTGTATCGTCGCGTTGGGGAGCAGTACCAGGACGCTTGTGTTGTGTAACGTCGATAATTCGGTGAATGTAGCGTTATGGTGTGGGGTGGAATAACAGCACGTGGAAGGACCCCTCTACAAATTGTCAATGGAAATCTCACCGGCGTACGCTATCGAGACGAAATTATTCAGCGCCATGTGATACCCTTCATACAGAGACAGCAAAATCACATCACTCTGCAGCAAGACAATGCAAGACCACATGTTGCACGTGTAGTCAGGGACTTTTTTGTTCAACAGAATGTCGATGTCTTGCCTTGGCCAGCTGTTTCCCCCGATTTATCGCCGATCAAGCACGTCTGGGATAAAATGGAACGACATCTACGCCGTTTACCAATTCCGCCAGTGACATTGGTTGATTTAGGCCAAGTTTTAACCATCATATGGAACAACATCCCTCAAGCATTTCTGAACACTGTAGTGGCATCAATAAGACGCCGTTGTCAAGCATGCGTGAATGCAAATGGTGGTCACACGCGTTTTCAACTTTGTTAATTCAAATTCGAATAATTCGAAAACAGTGTTTGAATGTACTGAAATTGACGTTATTAGACGTTAACATTAATGGATTATCAAATGTTGTAATGATTACATTTGTTAACAGTATTACAAAAATTAAAATTTGTTCATTTTTATTTTTTATTATTTTTTCATATACAATGTATTAAATAATGCACAGTTTCTTTTTTCCGCTAGTATATATAGGCTTAAGATGCTGCAATTACTGGTAGTATTTTAGTCAACAATATCTTACCTTGTGCATCTGCCATGGTACCTAACGTTTAGTATTGATTTCATTCACATCTCATCTGCCATCACTTGACAGATAATCATGCTGACTTGTCAGATAATTACGTCAACTTAACATTTGATCATGTCGACTTGACACTAGATTATGTCATTATGTCGGAAAACTATTCTCGTTCAAACTCTCTCATTATCTTTTAATTCTACTCTGCTAATGCCATTAGGTGACATCTATTTTCTGTCTTAATATCCGATAAGTCAACACAATCATCTGACAAGTCGACAAAAAGATCATTATCTTGATGTGCAAGAACATTTTTGTCAGCTTTTCAGACCCTTATTAAGTGGATGGCACATTTTGATCGTAAATGCATTTTACTTTTTAAACTCATCATCATTTGAAAAAAGGAGAAAATGCAGAAAATTATCTGACTAGTTGACATGAAAATTTGACAAATCGATTTTGTTATTTAATTAGTCGACATGATTATCTGACAAGTGATGATAGAAATATGTCACCATATATTTCAGATACAACAAAAAGGATAATATAATATAACATATCAATGAATCAAACGCTGTCTGACGTGTTTCATATCGATTGTTAGACCGTTCTTGGCACACTGATTTTGACTACGGATAACTCCGTTTACCTGATCAAGATATAGGGTTCACAGCGGGTGTGACCGGTCGACAGTGAATGCTTACTCATCCTAGTCACCTGATCCTACCTCTAGTATATCCAGGGGTCCGTGTTTGCATAACGTTCTGATTTGTATTGCTTATAGGAGTTATCAGATTGATCACTGTTCGTTATCTTCACCTTTATAGGAGTTATGAGATTGATCATTGTTCATTATCTTCGCCTTTATAGGATTTATGAGATTGATTACTGTTCATTATATTGGCCTTTTATGCAGTTCTGTTATGCTTGACATCAATGGTCGGGTGACACCGGCAACATTCCTTAAAGAACTCTAGGTAAACAAAGCTTACCCTTGGCTCGTCAAATATAATATAATATAATTATATATATATATATATATATATATATATATATATATATATATATGGAAATATTCTAAAATTGTGTAAATTGTATAATTTATGATATTTCCTTTGATCTTTGCAATAATCGTGGTAGAATATTGTATAACTACACATCATAAATGATTCCTGGGGAAATTTCATTGTATAGGGCACTCGTGTTTTAAAACAAAATACTATTGTGTATATTGTATAATTTCACATCACAGAATGATATCTTGAGGTAACCCAAAATTCAATATAGGAGTGACCTTAGGTCATCTTGTTTTAACTAAGTGTCCTGGGAAATGTTATATAATTTTACAGAAAGGTGTCCTGACTGAACGGACGTTTCAGTGCGTACGAGGAGGGGAGAAAATGCCACGGATCAGACCTGGATTCGAATCCGGACACCCGAATCTACTGAGCTTTGTATTCACCGGCAATCGAACCCGTCTGACGGCCACATCTGTATGGATTACCTCAAGTCACCCTTGTTTATATTTTCTACTTCTACTTCAAATACATAGCCAAGTTACAGGTAGAGTGACCACATGGCCAACCTCCTGCTATGTCAAAAATGCATACTTCCCGGTATTTCTTATACACATCTTACAAACACATTTTTGTATGTTTTAATTTCTATTCACAACAATCATTCTCTATTTCTGTTGAACATTTAGAAAGCCAAAACATGATAAAATTTAGGCAAAACATGCATGGACCACCTGAACATAAATGTGGACAACACGTACATTTGGTTTGGTGAAAATATCCCCAGTGGATAAAAATATCCTTAGTAGATAAAAATATGCCCAGTAGATAAAATATGCCCAGTAGATGAAAATATGAACAATTTACAAAGGGATAGACAAATGACAAGTGGTTAAAAAGCTCAATTTAATGTATTCAGTGCAGAATTTTAAAAAAAACTATTTAGAAAACTTACACGTCATATATCGTTATCGATTTGATATATTGAATCATATCATGATGGTTTAGAGGACACTTTGTAATTTACCCCAAGTAAAAGAGGCAGGAAATTATTGCGAAGTAAAGGAAGAACTTGATGCGAAAATGCGATAAAAATGATTATCGGGTTAAGAAATTCAGGAGTTGTTGTTTCAGCCAAGGGAATCATTTCCTCAAAAGATAAAGTTTGTAGTACGAACACAAAGACCTTATAAACTTACCTAGGAATCTGGTAACTCACTGCTGCTGGGAATGGACATGGTTAAAAGAAAGGGGAAAACGTCGAAGAAAATTCTAGATGTAGCATATGTAGAAAAGAAAAATAAGGATATTAAACTTAAATAGAAGTCCAGACTTATAACAACCAAGCGGATCTAATTCGTAACTGGGCCCAGACAAGTTTCATAATTGTACCTGTGTCAGGCTGGATAATGACACGAGAGAGGTCTAATCGGGTCGAGATTGAAAACAAGTGTCACATTGATTGTATCTCTATCGTAATTATCCCAGATGCATTTGTTAAAGATATGAAACAAAACGTTAGATAAACATATGGAAAACATGCAATAAACGTATGAAGAAAATAAAACATGGTATACGTACATGTATATCAATTTAATCCATCTCTTTTCTGAATTTGTAATGAGGTATTTTAAAAAGTATTAGACCAGAAATGCTCGTACCTGATGATGATTTCTATCTGGTTGACCTTTTGTTCCTGATTAGTCTTTTTCTACCCAAGTGATCTAAGTATCCGAGATCAAAAGTGTTAAAAATATAAGCTTTATTAAGCTGACTGTCAGGTACATAGATAGCGAAGGAAGATCAGCACACGCTTTGTCGCCAGACTTGAAAGAGCCATTCCCGTTTTGGCTATATATTGGAGGCTTAGTCATTCTGTTTATGTTGACTAACGAATATCAGGCATCATATTGCAGAAGTTGTCGTAGAAATTTTACAGGTACTGTATCCACTCGTGCAGTTTGCAAGTTTTAATCTGTTTTGAAACAAGGATTTCCATAGCTACCCGAGTGATTTTACATGAGAAGAATTATCCTCCATCATAAGCCTTCACGATAACGCAAGAATGGGAATGGCGTTTTTTTAGTTTGGCGCCAAAGCTTGTGTTAATCTTCTTTCAGTATATACGTAGAATGAGAGATTATCCAACAGTCGGCTTAATAAAATAAGACTTTTAACAGTTTGGATCCCGGATACTTAGAACACTTTGTAGAAATGTATCTTTGGTATACACTATTGAGGGTAAAAAAAAATACAACCTTATAGAATTCATCTCAGAAGTATTTTCATTAAGAAACGCTACCAGTCTTTATATTCCAATAATTTTTAGAATACCCCATTACAAAGTCGGAAAAATGTGTTATGAAATGTATGGCTTAATTTTTACATACACGTACGTATATTATGCATTCTATTCTGTATATGTTTATTGCATGTTTCTCATAATTTATACACATGTTTACGAATATACCCTACTCGTCCTTTCCAAGATGAATTACACAAGCGTGTTCGTATTCCAAGATTGTTTTTTCCTGAAATGCATATAGCGTATCGTATCTATCTCATATATTTTACATTCGTTTTAAAATGTTCAAATGCATGAACATAACGAACAGTGGTCAATCTCATACAGGAATACTAAATGAGGAGTTGGGCAAACAAGGACCCCTGGACATACCAGATGTAGGATTAAGTGCCTTGGAGGAGTAGGCATCCCCTGTCGACCGGTCACAACCGTCGTGAGCCCTTTGTCTTGATCAAATAAACGGAATAATCCGTAGTCAAAATCAGTGTGTCACAAACGGCCTAATAATCGGTTTGCCAAACTCTCTAATTTGTATTGCTTATAGGAATTATGAGATTAACAACTCCTTAATTTCTCAACCCAATAATCATTTTCAGCAACTTCACATCAAGTTCTTCGCCCAGCAATACGTTTCTATCTTTTGTGGGTAAGTTCCAAAATTTCATCTCAATTGTCACGGCATGATTCAATATCAGATCTCATTAACGATTCCTGGGAACATACTTAAGTCAAAATTTTGAATACTTGTATCTTAAGATTTATCTAGCAAAGATGTTTTTAAAAAAAACTGCAGGTTTATAAAAAATACTCAAATGCAAATATTTACTGAACATTTTGTCTTTTTTAAGACATTTCAAAAGTTAGCTGAATTTGAAATTTTGACTTAAGTCTATTCTCAGTTTATGGTCTTGAGATTTGTAAGTTTTCTAAATAATATTTCCGCACTGAACTTTCACTCAAATAATTTTCTAAATCAGTCGAGCATTTGGTGACGGTCTTTGGATTTCCAGATTCTGCGGCATATTTGTCGATATCATATCTTTGTGAAGGGGTGTGTGCATTATCAGTCCCATATTTGACTCATTTTTTCAGTGTTTGTGCAACATCGGCAAGAATTTCATTTAGAGGTTCGCTACGCTTTATCAAATTCACTTTTTTCAATAAAGAATCTTTCTTTTTCAAAAATCTCAAAATCGACATTCTTCAGTTGTAAGTAGAAATAAACACCCAAAGAGAGATTGAAAGTAAATAATAAACCCAAAACATGTTTGCAATACTTTATTTAAGCTGTGAATAGACTAGGAATTATTTCCTATAACGATATTTGTACTAAGAAAGATAAGTCTTACATGTACGTCGGAATGAATCACTGTACAGTTCATCAATTAGAACCTCGGATCAGCCCATTTTACTACGATCCCGGGTTACCCTAGTTTTGTTAACTACCTATACACAGTTTACTACGCTATAAGACTAGCTCCACATAAAAGCAAAATTACAATGTAGACAACACAAGCGAATATATATAATACAGACTACCGAAGTGAAATGGATATAAGCAAGTCATTGACTATTTACATGTAATCATTTCCAAACAGAAATAGCCTAATTCAAATGATCATTCATTGTTATCTGTACTCCTAGAAAATTTCCCAATACAAATACGGTAATGTCATACGAACAGCCTAACATATCATTACATGTAATGCAATGTAGGGAAAGTGAAACTCTACAATGAAATGAAAGTGAAACTCTACAATGAAATGAAAGTGAAACTTAACATGGAATCTCATCTTTTTTATTTATTCAATTTTGACAATTCATTGTTACTAATAACTAAGTTGATGGTGTAAGGGTTTCAACAGTCTCATTTAAAGTCAGTATTTCGGAAATTCTATGGTCGTTATAACAATCTAGTTTGCCAATACAACCTATCATTGGTGTAAGGGTTTCAACAGTCTCGTTTAAAGTAAGCATTTCGGAAATTCTATGGTTGTTATAACAATCTAGTTTGCCAATACAACCTCTCATTGGTTTAAGGGTTTCTACAGTCTCATTTGAAGTCAACATTTCAGAAAGTCTGTGGTCGTCATAACAATCTAGTTTGTCCATACAACCTATCATTGGTGTAAGGGTTTCAACAGTCTCGTTTAAAGTCAGCATTTCGAAAATTCTATGATCGTTATAACAATCTGGTTTGCCAGTGCAATCTATCGTTGGGTTAAATGCTGTCTGATTTGTCTCATGCCGATTGTTAGGCCGTTCATGGCACACTGATTTTGACTACGGATAACTCCGTTTAACTGATTAAGATATAGGGCTCACGGCGGGTGGGACCGGTCGATAGTGGATGCTTACTCACCCTAGGCATCTGATCCCACCTCTGGTATATCCAGGGGTCCGTGTTCGCCCAATTTTGTATTTTGTATTGCTTGTAGGAGTTATGGGATTGATCACTGTTCGTTATAATCACCTTTCAAATGTAAAACTTATACGGTACCAATTTTGATGCACCAGATGCGCATTTCGACAAATAATGTCTCTTCAGTGATGCTCAACCGAAATGTTTGAAATCCGAAATAACTATGAAGTTTTAGAGCTAAATAAAGCCAAAAACAGCGTGCCAAAAAGGTGGAGCCAAATTTGTCCAAGGATAAGAGCTATGCATGAGGGAGATAATCCTTAATTTTGAAATGAATTTCTAAATATAAGATCATGTTTTACAGGAGTGAGAGTGGAGATGGGGGTGGGTGACTCCTGGCCACCTTTTGATTTCAGAAATAAAAATTATGTAGCTACGGATGATATATTATGATACTACTGCAGCATAAGGTGAAATGCTTACCCAACCTCCGCCAAAGAATAAAATGGACTTGTTGACCACTTGTCATTTGTCTATACGTTTGTAAATTGTTCATGTTTTTATCTACTTGGAGACATGTAAGGGTTGTCCACATTTATATGCAAGTAGTCCATGGGAGTTTTGTCTAAATTATGCTATATTTTGACTTTGTGAATGTTCAATAGAATTGCTGTAGATAGAAGTTAAAGCATATATCAGCTGTGTACATATATGTAAGATGTGTATAAGAAATAGCGGGAAATATGGATTTCAGACATAGCAGGAGGTTTGGTTATGTGGTTACTCTACCTGATATTTAAAATAGAAAATATAAACAAGGGTGACCTAAGGTCATCCATACAAATACTTTGTTTTACCAAAGAAATGATCAAGGAATGTTACTGGTTTCACCCGATTGTTAGGCGTATGAGTTATAGTAGGAGTTATGAGATTGACCACTCTTCGTTATCTTCACTTTTATTCATTGATGTCAACCATAACAGAACTATAGCTGAAATGTATGGTGGCATATTTATGCCATCACTTGTCAGATAATTATGTCGAATTTTCAGATCATTATGTCAGCTAATCAGATTATTTCCTCCATTTTTCAACTGATAATAAGTTTTAAAAGTAGCCTTAAATATGCTTTCACGATCAAAATGTGCCATTCACTTAATAATATTCTAAAAAGCGTAAAAATGCTCTTACAAATGAAGATAATGATCTTTTTGTGGACTTGTCAGACAATTATGTTGACTTGACAGGTGTGTATGTCGACTTGTCAGACAATTATGTTGACTTGACAGGTGTGTATGTCGACTTATCAAATGATTATGTTGACTTGACAGGTACGTATGTCGACTTGTCAGATAATTATGTTGACTTGACAGGTAAGTATGTCAACTTGTCAGACCGTGATGTTGACTTGTTGGATATTAGGACGGAAAGTAGTTGTCAGCAAATGTCATTAGCATATCAGAATTAAACGACAATGAAAAAATATGAATGAGAATAATATTTTACCGAGAAGTCCATATAATTATCTGTCAGACAAGTCAACATAATTAACACAACCATCTGTCAGACAAGTCAACATAATTAACACCATCATCCGTCAGACAAGTCGACATAATTAACACAATCTGTCAGACAAGTTAATACAATTAATACAATCATCTGCCAGACAAGTCAACATAATTAACACAATCATCCGTCAGACAAGCCAATATAATTAACACAATCTGTCAGACAAGTCAACATGATTAACACAACCATCTGTCAGACAAGTCAATATAATTAACACAATCTGCCAGACAAGTCAACATAATTAATACAATCATCTGTCAGTCAAATCAACATAATTAACACAATCATCTGTCAAATAAGTCAACAAAATTAACACAATCATCTATCAGACAAGTCAACATAATTAACACAATCATCTGTCAGACAAGTCAACATGATTAACACAATCGTCAGACAGACATGTCACCATAATTAACATAATCATTTTCGGCATAATTAACTATCAAGTCGTCTCGATTATCTGACAAGTTCACATAATTATTTGCAAAGTGATGTCAGATGGGATTTAAATGAAATACACATTGATACTAAGAGTTAACTATTAAAAGTTAACATGGCAGATACACAGGATAAACTATATTTCCCCAAGGCAAGGATAGAAATCTATAATGGGTTCAAATTCGAACATATTGCTGAATGAAAATACATCTTTATACAGGGTTCTCCATCTTTTCAATTTTTTGTGTTCAAGCAGACTGTGCGTGAAATGTAAACATGGCATTTAGGAAAGACTGCACGTGAAGTGCCTCACGACTCTTTTTGTTTTTAATAATGCATCATACCTTATATCATAAACAACAACAAAAACAACAAAAGAAAGATTAAACATTTCGATAGTTTGTATATGGTGTAAATATTAAACATTAATCAATCTTGGTCATCAGTTTTTCCCACAAAGCTGCTGTTTTCTCAAAAGGGAACTCGTATCAGGAGCTAATCCTTTGGGAACATCTTTTTTGCTGAGGACCATCTGTTTGTCAATTTGTTCTTTATTCTCTTGAGAGCACTAAGTCCTCTTTTGCAGTCTACAAAATGTTAATTGTAATACTTGTATTGATTTTAATGCAACCACAAATGTCAGCAAAGTTAAAAGCCATCTGATGAAAATGGTTCTTCTTGAGCAATATCTCCTGTAGGAGACACAGAGGTGTACCAAAGATCCCTCCCTGTAGGATATGCAGAGGTGTACCAAAGATCGCTCACTGTAGGATATGCAGAGGTGTACCAAAGATCCCTCCCTGTAGGATATGCAGAGGTGTACCAAAGATCGCTCACTGTAGGATATGCAGAGGTGTACCAAAGATCGCCCACTGTAGGGTATACAGAGGTGTACCAAAGATAGCCCACTGTAGGAGACACAGAGGTGTACCAAAGATCCCTTCCTGTAGGATATGCAGAGGTGTACCAACGATCGCCCACTGTAGGATATACAGAGGTGTACCAAAGATCGCCCACTGTAGGAGACACAGAGGTGTACCAAAGATCACCCACTGTAGGATATGCAGAGGTGTACCAAAGATACCTTCCTGTAGGATATGCAAAGGTATACCAAAGATCGCCCACTGTAGGATATACAGAGGTGTACCAAAGATCGCTCACTGTAGGAGACACAAAGGTGTACCAAAGATACCTTCCTGTAGGATATGCAGAGATGTACCAAAGGTCGCCCACTGTAGGATATACAGAGGTGAACCAAAGATCGCTCACTGTAGGATACACAGAGGTGTACCAAAGATCCCTTCCTGTAGGATATTCAGAGGTGTACCAACGATCGCCCACTGTAGGATATACAAAGGTGTACCAAAGATCGCTCACTGTAGGATATACAAAGGTGTACCAAAGATCGCTCACTGTAGGATACACAGAGGTGTACCAAAGATCCCTTTTCCGTGCACCTTTTGTAATAGAAGATATATCTTTGCTTTTATCATTACACGCAAGGTTTCAAAATATAAGCACTATTCTCGGGTGACCCGGGTCCTAATTACTGTACCTCTAGTGCGGAATAAAATATTACCTTCGATACGGTGTGAGTTGTTAGCGATATTCAATTTTAGTGCACTCACAATCCTCGCTAACAATGCCAAAATTGAATCCTTGCTAAAAATTCTGTTTACGTGGTAATATACCATTTATTTTATGATTTACATTTCACAAGACATAGGTTTAACATTCATGGCATTACTTGTTCTAGGCAACTGTATAATGCCTATTGTGAACTGTCAATATTGATCTGGATGCTAGAGATGTCGCTCAGTGGAGGAATCCTGGGTTTGATTCACGGTTCAGAAATATATTTTATACTGGTCACGGTACTGTTTGTAGTCGGGAAGGGGAATGGGTATGACAATATCTCTGTATTACGAACCAAGGGCTCTGATGAATAAGTTGTCCATAGACTATTAATTCTACTATAAATGCACATTAAAGTAAGATTTATCCAGCAGTACATACCGTTTTCAAATACGGGAATAGTATCTACTATCTCTTTTACAAATACAAAAGTAATTTCATAGAAATACTTTTAACACTAAATGCAGAATATATATTCTTATTGTACTAAAGCTGCATTCCAAGTATATTCATGAAGGGTGACAGGAAACCAGGAGTACACAATGTATTCATTGGTCATCATTTTCCTTCAGTTATTGCCTTACATTTCATCCATTGTTCATCATCAGTCACAGTATATCAGTATTCGCTTTGCAACCGGGAGGTTGTGAATTCGAGCTCCGCTCTTGTAATGTCGGTGTCAAATGACGTTAACATGGGTAGTTATTGTTCCTTTATAAAACATTCTGCCTAAAGAAAGGTGAATATAACGAACAGTCATCAATCTGATAACTCCTATAAGCAAAACAAAATAGAGAGTTGGGCAAACACGGACCCCTGGATATACCAGAGGTATAGGAGTAAGCATCCCCTGTCGACCTGTCACACCCGCCGTGAGCCCTGAACATCACGGGTCTTTCGGATATTACCATAAAAACGGAGGTCCTGTGTCGCAGCAGGCGTTGGAACGTTAAAGAACCTTCACTGCCAGGACGCTAAGTATAGATCTAGATTTGTGGTACCTCACTTACAGTTGTTGACGTCTTAATATGAGCGAAAAATTCTCGACGGTATATAAAATAAACAAACAACCAACGATTTCATTGCGGTACATATCAAATCATAAAAAAAAACAACCTTCAACAATGTTTAACTGGTAATAGATGAATCTGTTGAAGAATGTGTAGACTCTCAAAATTGGTCTATCAAGCTAAGTGGTTAGAGGGTGAATAGCTCCACAAGGAAACTGCAAATGAGATACCAGGGACACAAAATCCAAGAATAAGCCAAAATTGCCGAGGCGACTTCGATACTATGACATCAAGATGCATCGCATTGCATTGGGAATATCCCTTAATTATCATTGACATGACGTCATGCTTCTGTGGTTGCAACCGCGCCGTTCAAATGTATTTCTTATGTAAAGATGGTGCCGTGTACTCTTCTCTGGCGAGTCAAAATTCACAATTTTCTGATCTCTCGCCAATAAAGCATGAATGGAATATATGAGATTGACGCATTCGAACGTTCCCAAACCCACAAGAGATTCTTCCCACCTTGCGTCCGGCGGAAAATCTCTCTAACAAATAAACCGTGTAACGAATTCTATGCATCGCAGAATTCGAGTAGCAACAAATGCCAACAGGGAAGGGGGCTTTTTTTTTAGCCTTGACATCTTTTGGTGGTGTTTTTTGGCTGAAGTGATGATAGGCAACTCTAAAACAAATGGAGGTTCTTTCGCGTGACAGTAATGTAGTATAGTACCATGTGTTCCTTTCTTTAATGTTTTTGAAATACGTAACAAAATTGATGGTGGTTATTGTCTAGGAATGCCACCGAGCAGGTCAGATTCAGACATGGAGAATCAACTACATATACATGTATGTAGTTGATTACATGTCTTTTGAAAAAAGATGATTATTGAGGTTATTTGTATCAATGAATAATCCGAGATTTCTCTTATCTTACCCCCGATAGCATCGTACTAGTTGTGTATTAACTTTTAAAATAATCATCCAATTCCTGAATCCTCGTGTGAAAGGTAGACAAAGAGTAACAACAGCTGGTGTCCCTGAATTCCCAGTTTTTATGGTGGCCTACGCCCTCCCGCACAGAAACAACTTGCATGATATTGCATAGATTCATCCACTTCAAGTCTATTTTCAAGTAAATCTAAGGAATGTGATATAAGTGTACACACATGTTGTGCAATTGCAATATTAGAAAAACATAAAAAATCAAAAATATTTGTATATATGCACATCTACAATTACAAGAAAAAAATCAGCGTTTGTTCATAAGTGGTTATAAGGGGAATGTGTTGATGCTCTATGAATCTTGATATATAGGTCTTAATTCATTGGAGACGATCTGCACTCTTTAGGCGAGTGAATCAATCATGTGAAACAGGTAGTCCATATTAAATAGCAAATACATGTATATGGTATTTGTTGAAAAAAGATATATTCATTTATTTTCAAAATTCTTATATTTTTATTCCACTTTCATTTTTCTTCAAATTTCCAGCCGTTAAAATAGATGTTTTGTAATTATCAAGTAGTTCTGTATTCATACGCGCATTTTTTACAACTGCAGCATTTTCGTAAGAAAATCCCTATCATTGCTATTTGTAAAGATATAAAAGTCAAAAACATCGCAAATGTAAGTAGAAATAAATAACGTGTTATGATACATGTGAAGTAAGAGATGTTTAGAACGGGAAGCACATTTTATTTACATATTATGCATCTTCTTTTTAAATGTGCATATTTTTTTCTTCCAAAAAGCCGTGTTTACTGTTGGACGTAATTTGTTTATAAGTAAAACAAAAGGTAATTCTTATTTCTTTACATGTGAAACATTGCATTATTTTTTCGTGCAGCAAATTGCAGTTAAGAATATCATAGAACAGTAGGGTGTATACGGTTTCCTAAACGAGAATAACTTCTTGTCAGCTTTATCTATAAACTTGTATTTAATCGGCTCAATAAAGAAAGCGAAGGCTTTTAACAGTGTTGGAGTTCCATTAAACACAATTTAGTCGCACCACTGTCTCTCTCTCTCTCTCTCTCTCTCTCTCTCTATATATATATATATATATATATATATATATATATATATGTATATATTGGAATCCAACTTTCACTGCATATTCAGCTTTCGATAGACATGGCGATTACTCATTCATTAACTGCATGGCTCTTTCCAGCTTTAAATACCAAATATTGTTGACATTTTGAGTGTGCATTAGCGATTCTTACTGTGCGGATTCCTCGCCACTTTGGAAATGGTGAATAGAACTGTGTTACAAAAGGTACTTGACCTCGGGAAGAGTCTTTACAAAGCAAAAGTAGATATTGTATCTGCTTTGAAATTTTCGGATTACTACGATTCATATGCCATTCCGTTCGTTGTGTACGTGACTCCTTACATCTGGATCTTGTCATTGATTGTTATCATCATGGTTTTCGTTACTTTCAAACGAGCCAAATTATTTGGAGTCACCCAAAAACTACTTTTTGCCGCCTTAATGATAGATATGTTCTTCGCACTCTTAACAGGAATGAGAGACGGTATTTTGGATTGGTTAGACATGAATTATGGGTTCATTGAATACAAAATCTGCAGACCTTTCCTGCTTTCGTTTCACTTACAGGGAGTTCTTCATAACTCGTCTCTCTTGCTGAAATCATTCCTTTCGATGAGAACAGTATTGCTCTTTGCTTATCCAATGCAAGCACGTTTTTTCCAACTAAAGAAATGGGTAATAGTAATTCTACTTGTTCATGTTATGATTTGTGCTTACTTTCTGTCCAGTCCGATATTCTTTGACATGACCCCTGTAACCACAGTGCAAGAATTCAAGGAAGGGAAACCACTAAAGATTATCCAGGCCTGCGTTTTTAACAGTGATATGGGATATCTCAATTTTCTGGTTCCCTATAGCACTATCATGTCTTTGGCACATTTCCTATATTTCATAATCGCTATAATTATCCCTTGTGTTAATACAGTAGTATTATCGGTACTCATGAGAAAACAAATCAAGGTTGTCTCGATTTTGACTGCCCATGAAAGAAAGCCAGTGAAATACTTATACTTAATGAAAGTTTCCCTCCTGCTAGGGATATCCTTTGTTATTCAAGAAATACCTCAGGTAATACTTCAAGTTTTAATTTTCGAATCAGATTTTTATTCCCTTCCAAAGTTTCACTCGCTTTCATCCATTGTCCTGACCCTATCCTTTGCTATTGGGAAACCTGTCGACCTGATAATTTATTCCATGCAAAGTGAAGTATTCAGGTCCAAGTTGGGAGAAATGACCTGTCGAATGAGAAAAAAATGAGTAAAGTAGGATTCCAAATAAAATTTAGTAGCAAAGGTGAAATCTAATTGTCAACTATAATTAAAGACGAGAGTAAAATTAGAATCAAGCGTAAGATTTTAACCCTCCCATGATGAATACTCGTAACGTATTACGAGAGACGGTACCATTTTGGCATTGTGTGTGTTGTGACTGCTGTAACAATGGCGACAAAACCTGATTAAATAGCGAACAAAGAATATGCGTTGCGTCAACAAAAATCTGGACAAGCCACCGGATAAAAATCTGCAAAGTATGTAGGCTGTATATTACTCTGAGTAGTATCCATTGTAACGGACAACGCGGTGTCCACCTATCCATGCTAATTCTCAGTTGCCCAATCTATTGGTAGATCAAAGCTGGGAAGAAATAATTGACAACTATAATCAAATACAAGGGCAATATTAGAATTAGGTACGATATTTTACCCATTCCCCCGATGAGAGACGGTACCACCTTTCATTGCATTGTTTCGTATCAATGTGTTGTGACAGTTAGAAGAATCGCGACAAAACCTGATTCAATAGAAAAGAAAGTGCACTGCGTCTACAAGAACCTGGGCATGCCACTGAATAAAAAACTGCAAAGTGTGTAGACGGCTGTAAAGGATAACCCGATGTCCACAGATCCATGCTAGCTCTGTTGCCTAAACTATCGGTAAACCAAAGCTGTGAAGAGTTGACTTGCTTACCTTAGGACAATACTATGTGAACTGAACTAATGTACATGTGACTAACTATATGTTTAATTATTTTTCAATACCTACGTGTATATATTGTGGCCCTTACCTGTAACCCTAGTTTATATATCTATATATTTGTTTGTATCTCGTGTACCAGTGATCTGGTTTTGAGTGAATATTTCTGACAGATGAAGCTTTTTGGAAAATGATTTTATGAAGAATATCACGTTAATTACATGCATCGAGCAGGTTTTAGTCAAAGATATGGGATATGATGAAAAGATCATGTTGGAAGAGACATTCTGTGACAACTACTGTTATGTTGATTTAGAGAAGAAATCCCCTTTTGATCCGCCACTATATGTGTATTAAATTACGAACGGAAGATTGTTAATACCTGACATTCACATGTCTGCAGGAGATTGAAAAGAAACAGGAAAGGGAGCTATTGAAACTGAGTGTGATAATTACCAGGAGTAATTTGCCCGGGTGCGGATCAAACGATAGAACATACGTAATAATACGTGGATGGGTGAATTGTATTTATTTGTAACTGAGAAAAGAAAATACGGTGTAACAGGTGATATTATTGTATGAATGAACTCATTTGTACAAGAACGAAACTACAGTTTATTATCTTCGATATTTTGGTGAAGAAAAAAGTCAATTCTGTCTTAGATAACCTGAGTGTATCTGAATGATGTGGAGAAACTATAATAGAAATCAAGCTGATCATAACTCAGACAGGTATATTGATCTATGTGGAGTCAGTGGAGAACAAACATAATGGTGATATTTACCTGTAATAAAACAATTTATAATTGTCTTGTGTAACCATCTCGTATTCATTTCACCAACTGATTCTTTAGTTTAAACACTACAACAGCAGAGATATTAAGAGGGTGTCCATTATGATATCAGGCAGAGGTCGGCACATGCTATCTCTCAGATTTTCATGAAACTTTGTGCACAGGTTCCTACTGACCCCAATATGAAATTTGCCAAATAAAAAGTTTCTATCATGTTTAGTTTGGGTTCGACATGGAAAAACAACTTTGAGATAATTTTCGGTGCAAAAAGGTCACGAAATATTGGAAAAAAGTGCTATGTTTGAACAGCTCTAAAATGTCATATAACTAAAAAATAGAGAAAAGCAATATTTTATATGTTAGATATACACTATATGCAATAACTAAGAGGGTTTTTGTGTGTATATTCATCCAATGAATGAATTTATTAATTGTTAAAATTGCACATATTTCACACCAATATATTTTACAAAATAATGATCAAAATATAAGATCTCACAAAACCCAATACAATGTCTCAAAAGAAATAGATTATGTATAACCAGAAACTTTAAGAGGTGTATTTCAAGTTACAAAAATAAATTCAGTGGGAAAAGCAAGGTTTGATGGTGAAAAGTTGAACTGAAATCTCAAAATTTTCAATAAGTGCAAAAAGGTCAACTACTTAAATGAAGATTGTTGAACTACATAAATAGAAATAAATATGAAGTAGATATAACAAATCAATGATTAAATGATTAAAATTCATGAAAAATTACTAGAACATATGAACATTCAGAAATGAATTTCATGTCTTTGTATACATTCTATATAATAAAGGCAAAAAAATGCCTATGTAATTCATTGTATAAAATTTTACAATGTTGATTTTTAGAGGTCATTTCTGACACAGGATTTGAGATAATAGTCAATTAATTAACACACATATATGAAGTTAAAATTATCAGTAAAACAAATTTTAATAAATTGCCTATCATGAAGAATCTAAATTCATTCACTCACATTACAAACTTGACATTGGCAGATCTCGAGGGGGTTGGGGTGGAGGGGTAGAAAACACCCTCTCCTTTTCTCTGGGACATCTAGATAGTTATTTAGCATTAACCAGAAATTTTTTGACTCTCTTGTAAAGCATTTCCCTTTGCATTCATGAAATAACATGCCATATTCCATTTTCTGCCTACATCAGATTGGCAGACTTGCTTTAATGCATGTTTACTCTGATGTTGAAATATATATTGACCACTTCCAGATACACAAAATGCTTGTTGAATTTTACCCAGTGACAGAAAATGTTCATAAAGTATCTTCAACTGATGCATAAAAGGTTACATGTAACTAGCAATCAATAATAAACATATTTACTTTATCAATTCATCGGATATGACCTAATGCAGATTTTAGATCATTTTTCTGGACCCACCCCCCCCCCCTCCCTTCAAATCACTGTCTCTGTCTCTGTTTAACAAATGACAATAAACAAATCATGTCTTAATGCCTGGTACTTAGTAGCATGGTTTGCAAAGTAAGAGCTAGTGCATATTTCTGACATTTGTTACAAACAAACTTTTCCCCTAGAAATTATGAAAATTGGCACTGAATTTATATTGATACATGTATATTAACAATTGATACATTTCACAGTATGGAATCTTATTTTGCCACCCCACCAATCTCTTCTAATTTATGTCTAATGCCATAGCAGTGTTTCTTTTGAATATTGGTTCACAAACAGGAATAAAATTTGTCACTTCAAAAATTGAAATATGCTGCAACCATAGAGTTAAAGTAGTGGTCATCATTTGATTATCTTTGTCAGCTGCAAAGTGTTTCTGTGAAATAACTGTCAACATATCTAGATTGAAGTGGAGCTATGAGTTCTGCAATTCCCCTTATAACTTCACAAGTCTTTTGTCTGTAGTAATTCTGTGTTCTCTCCAAAGCCTCTTCCTATCTTGGACTCAGGTGAGATCTAAATAACAACAGTTGTGTAAATTAATGGAAATAAAATGATGAACATGTTTAAATAGCACTGTAAGCAATGCACTAAGAAAGTCAAGATCATATGTTTGATATAGTCACAAGGTAAAAGGTCATGATATAAAATAAATTCTGGTCATTAGGCATTTCATGTGAAACAAACTAACCCAATACCTTATCCCTCAAGATATAACAGATCTGGTAATAATGAATGTTTTTCAAAAGTAGGTCAACATGGTCAAAGTCAGAAGTTCAAAAGTAAAGCTCTTTTCATTAGTATTAATCTATAATATGTGAAATCTATATCAAAGCCCAATCCAAAGTGGCTGAGAAACTATATACCAATTTAAAGTTTTTGAAAATCATGCTATTTTAAAGACTAAGGTCAGGTACTAAATTAAAAGTCTGGTAATAAAGAATATACACATTTTGTATATCTTTATGTAAAATATCAATATAATAAAATCTGGGTTAAACTTCAAAACCAAGGTCACAATATCAAACAGCATGGTATCAAATGAAAGTTCTTGCCATAAGATATCTAAATACTAAACATAAAAGGCTAGACTACCTTATATATAGTTCAGGAGAATTGCCTACTACATATACATATATATATATAAGTCAGAGGTGATGTTTTGAAATCAGAATGTGGTTTAATTTTTGAATCAATGAATATATAGTTTTTTTTTTTGTTTTTTTTTTTTAGCTTACCTGAGCTGAAGGCTAAAGAGGCTAAAGAATTAGGGTATGGAGGCGATCAAAGTATGATGTGGGAATATACAGGAAATTAAAACAAATTCTTTTCAAGGTTAGCAGGGCCACACTAAATCCTTTCAAACTGCAAATGTTCCTAATTTGTGTTGATTCATTTTTCATTTCTATGCACCCATGACTAAAGTCGGGGGGGGGGGGGGGGCAATATCTGTCTGGAACTTGCTCATGTTAGTAATAAGGCTCTCATATTTTTATTCCTTATAATAAGACATTTCTTTTGATATCAATTTTTTTTTACTTTTGTGCTTGGCCTACTTTTAACAAAATATAACCTGTACGAGCTAGTATTTGAAATTATCTAAACAAGAATTGTCTGAAGAGAGTTTAAAACTTGTCGAGTGGGTTAAAATCTTTGATAACAGTCATGAATTAAAAATGCATGTATGTGTTGTGTGTGGCATGGTGACATCACATAAAACTTCAATATGAAGGGTCAAGGTCGTAAGGTAAAAATGTTACTATCATATGACATGAAGGAACACACATTTCTGAAATATCCAACCCCCATCTCTAACCATTCTTATGTTATTGTCAAAGTTAAAGTTTTTATATTCTACATGTATGTCTGTCAAGTGAGTTAAAACAAAAGGATTGTGACATCATAACATTGGATGCCTTTGGTCAGGATTTGTCTCAAGAAATATACATGTCAAATGTGGAATTAAGCTCATATCTGTAATAGTTCTAAACTTACATAATTTATGAATTATGACAATATGACAAGGTCAGATGTACCATGTTCTGAATTTAAAATCTTTTGATTGAAATAAATAAATATACTCACTGATACAGTCTGATAATTGGCTTGCAGTAGGGGTGATTTGACTATAATTATTTTCCAAATCTGTAATGAAATGGGCGTTGTATTCATTATCGAGCTTTGGTAATTGGTATATACATGTATGTCACACTAATACACTTTAGTACCTGTGTGCATGCAAATAAATCATCAGATTTTGTGTCATGTTAAACCATCTGAATTTTATAATCCATTCAGCTTAAATTTAGAGAAATTAATGATATACATCAACCTGTAACACACACCCCACCCCCACCCCCACACACATAATGGTTCTTATAGTTGCATAATTACATGAATAAATATATATCATTATTTTTTTTAATATTTATTATTCGGTTTTTGTCACATACATACATGTACATATACTACCCTCTCACACTGATTCATTCATCCTTTAATAGTTATTAAATCTAGGAATCCAAAAACCAAACACATGTGAAAAGTAGCTAGTAAAAAAAAAATCAGTCAAAAGTAATGTGATATAATTTTAATATATATTATTTTTTATGCATGCATGCTGATATGTACATAGCTTGCAGGACAATAAACACTTTTCACCACTTTCATCTTGTTTTTGTGTGATTCTATTGTTTCTTAATTCAATGATTTGTGGATAAACATTGTGTTGTAGTACAGATTTTAAAAATCCCTACATTAACCCCCCCCCCCCCCCCCCCAGATTGATTTAATAGTTTTTTTACTGTGGGGATTTATCATTTTAATCATTATTATTTTAAAAAGAATCATTTCATCAAATGAATTGTTTGCATTGACACATCATGAGAACTTGCATCAAAATTGTCTAGCAATCAAAGACAGTTTTCAAAGAAAAATAACAGAGAAAATTCGACATTTATACTTACCACTTCCAACGGGAACAAATATTTCCCTTGAAACATTGAAGTTTACTGCTCTGTCTGCTTTACACTTTCCTTTGTGTAGTAGATAACAACATTTGGTGGTGGTTGCCTCCAGTAAATCCCAAAAGAATCGCAATGACCTCGGCATACTAGTAAGCATCTGCACCGTGCACGATAGTTTAAACAGTTAAACTTTTACGTCGAAGTACCCCGATCTGTACAGCAGGGGGTCAATCTCGGTTGAATATTACACGCAGTTCCAACTTTAAAATATCTTGAATATCCACTTATGTCTTTTGAACAATTATTAAGGATTGACAAGTCCCTAAAATAAGGACCACTCCTAGAAAAACTTCACGTTTCTATCACTTGTCAGCCATATCTGTTTACCCACGAAACTTTGATAAGGTCCGGGCTGAATATTTATTTTTCACCATCAAATTAAAAAAAAAATTAATTCCATGTTTACACTTGATAAAAAAAATCGAGATAAGTGAAAAATGTTCTAAATAAATACTGTTTTCTTCGAAAATTACATTTTATGCAAGTTTCGGATCATTTTACATTTTTTACGCCAAGGGAGGTAACTCAAATTACTGGCTTTTTGTCTACTTCTGTCAGTAATTGCTCAACAACAGCATTGTTTCCCAGCAATTTTATTGTTTCATCTTAATTATTAAGGAATTTTCTTCAAATATTGTTTATACTTTCTGGACAAATTTTATTGTATTGGGTATTATTTAACTTTACAAAATGATCATTTTCTATAGATTATATAGTGTCCTCGAATTTATGAAATAGGCCAAGTTTTGGCATCTAACAATGTTTTTTGTGAAATTCACTTTACATACGATAAAATTGGCGTATGACCTTAACTTTTATTGGGTATGAATAAAATTTTGGGGAATTGCATGTGCCAGCCGTATTATAGCTACTGCCTGATATCTCCGTGGACGGCCTCTTAAATATTATAACGTCACTATCACAAACAATGCTGCTTATCTTTTTTTTTTTTACATGTTCACATTTTCCGAACTTTCAGTGTATATATAGTCAGGTGATACTGTCACTTTCAGTGTATATATAGTCAGGTGATACTGTCACTTTCAGTGTATATATAGTCAGGTGATACTGTCACTTTCAGTGTATATATAGTCAGGTGATACTGTCACTTTCAGTGTATATATAGTCAGGTGATACTGTCACTTTCAGTGTATATATAGTCAGGTGATACTGTCACTTTCAGTGTATATATAGTCAGGTGATACTGTCACTTTCAGTGTATATATAGTCAGGTGATACTGTCACTTTCAGTGTATATATAGTCAGTTGATACTGTCATTTCACATGCTACATCAGTCTCAGTAAATGAACTCGACCTTAATATACCGTATTTATATCCCTGGTTCGAAGGAGGATAAAATGCACCGCCACGTCACATGATACGCCCGGGCAATTAGATTTTGGAACGCAGTTCGCAGTTCACTATTCACAATTCAATAGCGAACAGCATTCTAGAACGCAGTTAGCAATTCTAATTTCTATATGCATAAAACAACACCACACTGGAATTATAAGGATGGGGTGCCAGTTATCAACCCCAAACACTGTGAAGAAATGGTGATGTTACTCTCTCTAGTTACGGAGATCCGCCTCTCCAATTTTTATGCATAATGCATTACACTTAGTGAATAAACATCGGTTTCGGAATCATCGAAGATCCCTACCCCGGGGACTGAAATTTTAGCGGAAAGGTATTAGTGGTCCTCTCCAACCATTGTTAAGAAATGGTGATGGTATGCTCTTTATTTATTTTTTTTATTTTTTTTTTATAATTTATTTATTTTTTTGGTTACATACAATACATCAAACACTTACACAAACATATCTTTCATGCTCTTTATTTATGGGGATCCACTCCTCCGACCTTTTTAAATAATGCATTACACGTAGTGAATAAACATCGGGTTCGGAATCATCGAAGACCACCGTTACTAAAGAGAGTAACATCACCATTTCTTCATAGTGGTGGGAAAGATTCCGAACCCGATGTTTATTCACTTACTGTAATGTGTTATGCATATAAATTGGAGGAGCGAATCTTTGTAACGAGAGAGAGTAACATCACCATTTCTTCGTAGTGGTGGGAGATGACCACTAATACCTTCCCCAAAAATTTCAGTCCCTGGGGTAAGGGTCTTCGATGATTGCGAACCCGATGTTTATTCACTTAGTGTAATGCATTATGCATATAAATTGGAGGGGCGGATCTCTGTAACTAGAGAGTACCATCACCATTTCTTAACAGTGGTGGAAAACGACCACTAATACGTTTTCGCTAAAATTTCAGTCCCCCGGGGTAGGAGTCTTCGATGATTTCGAACCCGATGTTTATTCACTTACCGTAAGGCGTTATGCAAAAAACTTGGAGGGGTGGATCTTTGTAACTAGAGAGAGTAACATCACCATTTCTTCATAGTGGTGGGAGAGGACCACTAATACCCTTCCCCTAAGATTTCAATCCCCAAGGTAGGGGTCTTCGATAACTCCGAACCCGATGTTTATTCACGAACTGTAATACATCATTTAAAAAAGTCGGAGGAGCGGATCTCCATAACTAAAGAGAGCATCATCACCATTTCTGAACAGTGGTGGGAGAGGACCACTAATACCCTTTCCCAAAAATTTCAGTCCCTGGGTTAGGGGGTCTTCGATGATTCCGAACCCGATGTTTATTCACTTAGTGTAAAACATTATGCATAAAAATTGATGGGGCGGATCTCCGTAACTAGAGAGAGTAACATCACCATTTCCTCATAGTGGTGGGAGAGGAGCACTAATACCTTTCCCCCAAGATTTCAGTCCCCCGGGGCAGGGGTCTTCGATGATTCCGTACCCGATGTTTATTCATTTTCTGTAATGCTTTATGGATAAAAATTGGAGGGGCGGATCTCTGTAACTAGAGAGTACCATCACCATTTCTTAACAGTGGTGGAAAACGACCACTAATACGTTTTCGCTAAAATTTCAGTCCCCGGGGTAGGAGTCTTCGATGATTTCGAACCCGATGTTTATTCACTTACCGTAAGGTGTTATGCAAAAATATTGGAGGGGTGGATCTTTGTAGGTAGAGAGAGTAACATCACCATTTCTTCATAGTGGTGGGAGAGGACCACTAATACCCTACCACAAAAATTTCAGTCCCCGGGGTAGTGGTCTTCGATAATTTCGCACCCGATGTTTATTCACTAAGTGTAATACGTTCTTTAAAAAAGTCGGAGGAGGGGATCTCCATAACTAAAGAGAGTACTATCACCATTTCTTAACAGTGGTGGGAGAGGACCACTAATACCTTTCCGCTAAAATTTCAGTCCCCGGGTTAGGGATCTTCGATGATTCCGAACCCGATGTTTATTAACTTAGAGTAATGCATTATGCATACAAATTGGAGGGGAGTATCTCCGTAACTAGAGAGAGTAATATCACCATTTCTTCATAGTGGTGGGAAAGGACCACTAATACCCTTTCCCCAAAATGTCAGTCCCCGGGGTACCTTTCAAGTTTAATCCACTTGCATCCTATCCTGAAAATGGGTAATCAAATAAATCTATGAATATACCTCTTAGTGTATAAGCCCTCGTGTTTTAGAATGACCAGTTTAGACGAACAAATTATTTACAAAATGATATTCCAACAAAAAGAAAAGTACGTTAGCTGTTTTCCACGTACGTTAGCTATGATGATATCCATTTTTCAAATCGAATCTAAAACGGCAACAATCTTTTGAGGGAGAAGTCAATACCACATTTCAATCCTGAAACTGAACTCTCTTTTGGCTACATATTCTATCCACGTACATGAAATTCCTTTACTCTACATGTAGTGGGACATTGACATTTCCAGTGTCCACACTTGTTGCAATCTGTCGTCTGGTGGCGCTTCTCGCTGCTTGCAGGTACGAAACTGATGCTATTAGACTGGGAATCATGAGGATCAGAGAAAACATCAGCTGTTAGAGGACTATTTGAACGAGCGCTTTTCTGATAACCCAAAGTGTTCTGTGTTCTTTTTGGACATTTCTAGTCGTCCGAGTCTCTTACCCCGACAGTTGTCCTTTATCGGCTATAGGAATAAGCTTCTATGTGTTATTAATCTTTGTAATGATAGAGAGACGACAAATGTTTCTGCAATTTAGATCAATCATAAAGGAATTTCAGAATTCAATTCAGTTTGTATTCTATTTCCCTCATGTTTGAAGCAAACGAAAATTTCTTTCTTCAAAATTACATTGCATCTAAATCACATTTCAATTTCTAAACACTTGCATCCATACATTTGTCATTTTAATACGAGTACCTTTCCTTCAAATATTTTGTTTATTACAATCTACTTAAAAGGGCATTGACTGTGAAAGTGATGACAACCAGTTTTTTTTTTTTTAAATCTCTCTATGGTAAAGAAACATATATCAATCACTAATAAAAACATTTGATTTGTACAAAAAACAAGAGAGACCTAATAAAACTACATTAGGTAACCGCTTTTAGTGTAAATAGATATATAAGAAAGAATTATTGGCTTGCAAGATAGCAAATTACATATTGATGTGCTGGCGTTATTACTGAATTATATGATATAGATGAAATTTCATTGAATTTGTTTTTAGCGGCAAAAATACAGATGATGCAGCTTTAAAACATTCACATTGCATTATCTCAGAAAAGTATAACAAAACAAATAGTTGAGCAGAAAATGTGTTAGAATTACGAATGGCAATATCATGAGCATAGTTGTAAAATATCTATGTCAAACAAATCATAAAACAACACAGGCAATGGGCCGCCAATCAAGGAGTTTGCCCAAAATCACATACTGTAAATTTCCAAATATACTCGAGTAATTTATCATAATTTCGCGAGAAACATTACTCGCAAAAAAATATTTCTCGCCTTTATTTTTATACGAGGGCTATTCAATATGTAATGTGTATTGTACCACAGCAAGATAACGCTTTGCACGATTTTGTGAATGATGATACTCTTGAAAAGCGCTATTCAATATCTTTCCAACAGTATAAACGCGAGCCTTTACCTCCACATAGTTTTAAACTTATAGTCATTTCAATAGAGCCAGTCGTTGACCACTGTTGTAAAAGTGGTTGGGAAACGGGTTTAGAATATTGAAGAAATTAGAGCTTATATAAAAGTTCGCACAAAACTCGGTCATTCGGTAATGCAGATTTTTACTGAATAGGGGGAAGTTTATAGGTCTGATAAGGTATCTTATGAGACAGTTCGTAGGTGGAGGAAGAAATTTTTGACTGGCACAGAGTCCGTCAAAGATGAAGCAAAATCTGGCCGATCTGTGCTATAACAAGCAAGGCAAATGTCTCAAAAGTCAGAGAAATAATTGAAAGTGATGACAGATACACGATTCGTGATATTGCCAAATCTGTTGGCATATCGCTACCACGGGCGCATTTCATTTTGAAGCGAATTTTGAAAGTACGAAAGATTTCTGCCAGATGGATACCGCATATATTGACAGATGACCAAAAACGGGTACGAGTACAAACCGCTAAGCAATCGATCAAAATGTTTCCACAAATTCAATCAAAGATAATTTGCAAACAAAGTTACTGGTGACGAAACATGGGTTCACTATTTCGAAGCAGTAAGAAAAATTGGAAACAAAATATGGCTAACTAAACACGGTAGAAGGTCTGTAGTTGCCAAAAGAACCATAAGCACAAAGAAGGTTCTTTATTGCATATTCTTTTCATGTGATGGCATAGCCGTACAAATTCCGGTGCCAAAGGGCAAAAGTGTTACAGGTTGGAATAACCGAGATGTTACTAAAAAGCTCAAGAAATATTATCATAAACGACGCCCTAGACCTAGCCTGTGTCAGGATTTAGGCACGTTCGTCTACTTCATGATAATGCTCCATCACATAATCTGAGCTTGTGAAACAATTTTTGAAGTCAGAGAAGGTTACCGTCTTGCCACACCCGCGATACTCTCCAGGTCTAGCGCCATGCGACTTTTTGCTTTTTCCAAAACTTAAAAAGTTCTTATCTGGTGGTCATTACAAGTCCCGACAAACCTTGACTCAGCCATCAGGCAGTGCTTCAGAGGTCTACCTAAATCAGCGTACCGTACCGCATTTCAGAAATGGATTCAGAAATTGAAATTATGTATTTCAAACTGAGGAGAATACTTTGAAGGGATGTACTGTTCATTTCACTATGTGAATCGAATGCTTTTGAGATATCGTACAAAACACATTAGATATCGAACAGCCCCACTTTTGTTAAAATATATGCAAAAACCACTTACATTTGATCAACAGAGCAATCGCGAATTTATTTTCTAGCAATTTGACTTCCATGAGTCAATTCGCGATAATAAGTACTTGTGTAAAATAAGGAATCTACAGTATGTAAATACAGTATAGTATTCAACAATAATTGAACCTACATATCCCACCGTAAAGTTTATGATCAAAGATCAAATTCCTAAAAAAAACACACCAAAAAACAGCAAAATATTTAAGGGGAGGGCTTGGGTGGATGGGTTTTACTTGTATATATTTTGAAAAGAGCCAACCAGAAGAAGCAACCTCGTTCAACGAGTTGCTAATTGAAAAGGAGGCAATGAAAGCCAGCCATCTAAAGGAAAGAACTATGTTACACGAATTTTTCACGGATATAAAGAATTAACAGTAGAAACGTGTTGTACAGGTAAGGGGTTCACACTTTCTTCGATAAAGGTCTCCAATTCAAATTTATTCGGATGTGACATCAGTGTATTTAGGTGTATGATTGAAATGTGAAGATAACGATCAGTGATCAATCTCATAACTCCTATAAGCAATACAAAATAAATAGTTGGGCAAACACGGACCCTTGGACACACCAGAGGTGGGATCAGGTGTCTAGGAGGAGTAAACATCCTCTGTCGACCGGTCACACCCGCCGGGAGCCCTATATCCTGATCAGGTAAACGTAGTATCCGTAGTCAAAATCAGTGTGCCAAGAACGGCCTAACAATCGGTATGAAACACGTCAGACAAGATTTGACCCAATGATAGGTTGTATTGACGAACTAAATCGTTATAACGACCATGGAATTTGCGAAATGCTGACTTCAATCGAGACTGTTGAAATAACATTTCATGCATTTTTGATTTTTTTTGAAAACCACACAAATGTTCTTGCATGTATGATAGTATTAATGCTGTTTTATGAAATTGTTTCTTCTGTTTCCAGTTTTAGATTTAGAAATGTCATGTTCATTTATGATTTCTGTGTGTTTTACTTAGAAATAGTTTAGAATGCTTAATCGGCCGATTTTATGTTTTTCATCAAAATTGTCTTGACATTGAAATTCAACCATGAGGTTTATCCTGACCCATTGAAAAGTTAGAGGTTAGGGAAAGTTTATAATTGACTGCCGTCATGAGAAAAGGGTCCTAATCTTTCGACGTCACAATTCACAGAAAACGACGTCAAAATCGCGGCAACGTAAAAAAAAATTAGTTTGTTGGTTGTATTTGCTTACATCCTGGATGTAATAACTATATAAATAATCACATGGCAGTTCCAACATAGAATCTGTATATGCCCGAAAAGAATTGTGGTTAGATATTACATGTAATTAATTTTATTGAACGGGTACAAATACCTGTGTTTGTTAATAGCACAGTCTAGTAAATTCGTACAGGTTTTCCAATGAAAATGTTATACACCACTCAAATTTGTTTATATGCTGAGTCGTATCGATATTTGTTAATTATCATAGGTACATTCTTCTTAGTTTTGGTGTACCTTTCGGTTTAGATTAAATATGTGTTTATATCGATATAGTATTTGATTTATGTCACATACAATAGATCTATGTAGAATCCTGTATATTTGTAGCGTACATACATGAACGAACTAATTGAAAGAATCGATCTATTTTCCAAACACACTGATATGTTATATAGAGCTGTAAAACTAGATTTCTGACAATCGATCATTTTAATTCAATTTGAGACAATCTTTTCAGGTCAAATAATGACAATGCAGTTACTAATTATTTAGTGGAAGTTTTTTGTCTAGGACCTAAAGGATGTAGTATTGTATGTACTTTAGATGATTAAACATAACTTATTATCGCCATTTTAAAGTAGTAAATAGTTCCTATATATACTACATGTAACCATAACGAATATCAAATAATTTGATTTCAGCTTATAATGAGAAAAATTATTAATAGGTGTTTACAACCTACCATAATGTCACGTAGTACAAAGTAAGGGGGAGGGGGTACGGAGACGTTGGTTAATATTAATCGACAAGCCAAAAACAAACTCAAATAGATGATCACTTGATCACTTGTTCGTGGAATGTTTTGAAGTAAAGGAGATCTGGTGTGCAATTGAAGACTGGTTTCTCAATAAATTTAATAAACCAATTATATGTGATAGACAAGCCGTACTATTTGGCAAATACAATAACAGAAACTTATACAAAGTACAAAATTGACTAATACTTATTGTTAAGTATTACATATTTGCAAGTAGGTATAAAATGGCTCCAAAACTAAATGTTTGTACTGTCAAAAAACATATCATTGATAGATTCTTTATAGAAAAATCTATATTGCTAAAAAGCGGTAAATATACTAAATGTGAGAAGTACTGGCAGAATATATGTGATTTGCTTTAATTATGTACTGTTAACAGAAAACAATTGCTTTATATGAAATGATTGAGACTGATCAGTGGACCAGGCACAATTCTCTCTCTCTCTCTCTCTCTCTCTCTCTCTCTCTCTCTCTTCGAAATTAAATACCTTTCACATTATACATGTATATACATATGTAGTCCTAAATATACACATATATGTTTGTACTTGCTTGACATATGTATATACTATATTATCATGTATTGTTAATGTGTAAATGTTTATTTATTGTGAAAGCAAAAAATAAATGAATTACAAATAGAAACTCAAATAGATGTGTTATTTTGTCCAAACGTCAACCTCCGGGGGAAAGGGGGAGAATCACTAAATAGATCTTGGTTTCGTGTAAGATTAACTATGCATGTAAAAATCACAGAAAATGAACGTTCCCACAACAAGGTGGACAACCTATCATCGCATAAGGATCGTACGGCTATTGCGTATTGTGCTTATAGAGGTATTATGTGTAAGATTTTCTGTTGTGCATGACATGGATGTGAAGAATGAACTTCCACGTCACATGGCAACAATGGACACGCCCTTTCATTTCTGCATGTGATTTTCCAATACAGTGAAGAATACGGATCGCCACTCCCTGCAGTACCCTATGTCAAATATACAGCCCAAACCCCATGCAATTCTTTTGCCAGCATCCTCGAAAAAGATATGATTTTTCACAAGATACAATTCTGTCTGTGAGGGGAGCAATGGCAGATCTGTCCTAATTTATGTTAGCTGCAGAACTGTAGCTCTCTGAAAAAAATATTGGGGCAGATCTGTGATTTCAGAGAGCTCTGATCCGTCCCAATATTTTTTTTTCAGAGAGCTGGAGTTAAATTCATGTTTATTTGAATGGTTATAATGGTAAATTTCTACAAATTTTAAAAAGAGCAATTATTTAAACGATCTCTTGAAAAAGTCGCATGCATGTCTATGTAAAAAAAAATTATTTCATTCTCGTGACCTTTCAAGTGATAAACAGTATGTAAGACGGACGATGACTCAAATGATGAAAAACGTTCACATAATATAAGGACAATGAGCTGAATCATCTACAATAAACAACCTAATGATCATGAAGTGCACAATGTTTACTGTCTGCATTATCTTATTGGTAGCTGTCCAGACAAGTCGGAGCTCGGGTTTTGGTGTTTTTGTTGATTCCGCTTCCGGCGTTTTGGCACCCTCCTGAATTGCGACGTTAACTGGAAGTAAATTTACCATGATGCAACTATACATGTAACAAATCTAATTAATTAAAGATGGACCGATATCATCAAATGCACTTTTAGTGTAGTGCTTTTCCGGTAATTTTGATATCTTTTTTCGTTATCACCCATAAACATATTATTGATATCGTTAATATCCAATTTGAACTTTCTACTGAGTAATTCTGAAATTCCTCAAATCTATATTTAGTTATTATCTTAACGTAGTTCCATACTCCTGTGACGTCATGGGATTTTGCAAAGTCAATGATTTAATGACAGGAACATAAATTTTGTTGGAGCCTTTTTCAATAGTTATTGTAAAAAATCTTGTTAGCCATAAAATATTTCAAAAGTCTTAGTTATATTTGAAAAGTCAATATGTTTCAAAATATTGAATCCAAGGACAATAACTCTGTTTTCATTAAATTATTTATCAAGTTCATTATGCGATAGATTTCCTTTATTTTTGACAAACATTTTACCAAGGTGACAAGGAATCATTATCTGTGTCTTTTCATGAAATTACATAAAATTTTAATCCCGGGTGATTTTGAATAGCTCAACTCTATGGTGCCAGACTTCGTTTTTTTATGGGGGTATACATACTCTGGAATCTATAGATTTGAAATTATTAAGGAAAGGTATGGATTTTTTGCACAAATAACTATAAAAGATGTACATCTACTAATATAAACAGAAAAAATGATATGTAAACCATGCAATAAGGAAAATGCGTCCACATTTGTTTTGTTTTTTTAACATTTTGGAGAATAACGCTAATTCAATAATTTTGCACATATCATTCTAAAACTTGATGAACATATTGAAAATGATATGTGTTTTAGTTATTGACATGTTTCCCGATAAATAAATACAATTCAAAAAATATTTTGTTGTTTTTATTTTAAAATAACAACAAATAACTGTTTCAAATGAATTTCATAAAAATCTACATAGGGGTACACGACTTCAGTAGTGTCTGTAATGAAAATTAATACGGAAATCCTTAACTGCTTTGCCTTTTTTCATTACTCTGAATGTTAATTTATTGATTAAAAAAAATGCTACCTAAACCCCAAAATTCCAGGACTAAGGACCCACCTTAAGTCGTCATTAAAAAGACGAAGAAAAAATAGAACTTGTTTAAATTCGCCAAAGCGTTTACTCTCATTTTTTGCTATTTCAGGGTAGTTTATCGAAAACGAAAGTATGTTTTTAATTAAATTTAGGATACTGACTAATGAAGAAAGATTCTATCATAGCTTACGGACTTCACCTCACATATGGAATAATATTAAAGGTGCAAACAGTAACTCTGGAGCACGAGTTTCGGAGTTTATTGGCAAAAATTGTTAATTTAGAAGTATAGATGCTACTATGTAAATAGTTTCGATTGGATGAAGATACTAGTATGTTGGTGTTTAAGAAGTCAGACAGGTCACCATGTCGAAGGACATAAGATAGAAGAGGTTGGTTGATTAGTAAGCGGCGGTTCATCTCAGATCAAAGTATAACAATGCTTCATGTTAATGGGGTTGAACTAATTCTGATTCAACCTTCCTCTTTCCTTCCCTGCTACTTTTAAAAATGACACAATATTAGATACGTACTTCCGGTGTCTTTAAAAGTACGGGTATAAACCATATATACATGTAGGGTTTGAGTGTTGACAGATCAGATTATCAACAGCTGATGTGTTATTAAAAAGCAACTCTTTGTTGAGTAAACAGATGTAATAGAAAAGACTATCAAATAAACGGGATGATAAACGAAACCAAACAAAATTCATCATTCAGCGGACTGAATAACACTGGAGACGAAACATATTACTACGGTTCTGACGGGGACGATGGGACCGGGAACTATTACCAACCTCTGGAATACTACTATTTTTACGCTAAAAAATACGAGTATGTTGAAGACTGGGAAATTCCGATACGAGGCTATGTAACATTTTTCGTAGCTCTTATTACTATACTAACAAACATGTTGCTGATCTCAGTTTTCATCTTCCGAAGTTCCCGTTCTCCTACCTCTGTTGTTCTGACGTCACTGGCGATTTCGGATTCCATCATATGTATGACACGGCTACCGGAGGCAATCTATTTCAATATGGCTAAAAACTACCAGAATCTCTACGTCACATATCGATGGTGCATAGCGAATCATGTATTGTATATTATTTACCAGATTTTTAGAATGACATCGAATTGGTGTACTGCTCTTCTTGGCACACAGCGTCTGCTGGCTGTAGCATTGCCTTTCAAATACAACAGAATATGCAGCAACCGGGCAACAATTATAGAAATTGCTGTGATTGTTACTGTTTCGTTCCTGCTTAATCTCTATAAAGCCTTTGGTATCTACATTGCCGAGCTTCCAATCTATACGAACTACTATCACAATGAATCGCTGCCGTCCAGTTGCGTTAGACATGTGTCACGTGGTTTAATCAATGCATTTGGTGATACTAAAACGTCAGACATGATATTCTATATATTTTATGGACTACTTAATAGCGTACTTCCAGTTGCCGTTCTCCTGTTCACTACCGTGATGTTGCTTTATCTTCTGTATACGCGACAGAAAATAGGACCTGCTGTAACGCAGAAAAAAGCACAATTAGAGAGAACCACCGTACTGCTTTGCATTATTCTGGTAATTTTTCTAATTGCTGAGATCCAGGACGGCGTAGCATATTTTATATATGCAGATGAGCTTTCTGGGGACGACATAAGAATAATCTTATCGAAGGAAACCGATATGAAATGGATCACTATTTCCTCTCTCTTGTCTTTATTGAGTTATGCGTGCAACTTCTGGATATTTTTCTTTATGAGTCAGCAGTTTCGCTCGGCGCTTCTGGATATGTTTCGGTCTGGACTCCGAAAAGCTAACATTTCTTTCGTTTTGGAAGCCTCTGAGGATCAAATAAATAGAACCTGCTGTAACGCAGGAAAAAACACAAATACAGAGACTCAACGCTCTGATTTGCATTAATCTGGTGATTTTTCTAATCGCTGAGATCCAGGACGGCATAGCATAATTTATATATGCAGACGAACTTTCTCGCGGCGTAAAAAGATGATATTCATCTAAGAAAGACGATATTAAATGGGACACTATTTCCTCTCTCTTGTCCTTATTGAGTTATGCGTGCAACTTCTGGATATTTTCTTCATGAGTCAGCAGTTTCGCTCGGCGCCTCTGGATATGTTTCTGTCTGGACTGCGGAAAGCCAACATCTATTTAGTTTTGGAAGCCTCTGAGGGACTCCGACGCTGAAAACACTAGTGTCATGAAAAGAAATGACAGAAATACCCTTGCCTAATTATTTCAAAAATATCTTTTACAACATTCATCACAGTGAATTGTACTTCTGCAATGATAGATATATAACCAAAAAGAGTGTCCTTGAAGTTACGATGTTGCTTACTACAATAACAGAATTAAACTTTATTTTACAATTTGTTCAAGAGAAAATGGATTACATGGTCATCCAAGCATACCCTCTAAGGAAAATGCCTTTTTAAACACGAATTTCTACCACGAGATCAACACACATGTAAACCAACATTGACGAGGTACTGACAAGCTAACCCTCTTGCACGTGTGTTTAGTTTTGTGGACTTTGTATTTGAAGCAGTTGATAAAATCCATGAACATCAAACTAACGTCTCCATATGAGTGAAATATTCTCGAGCGAGACGTTAAGCAAGATACAATCAATCAATCAAAATAAATACCAAGTATTTCAAATATTTTTCAAAGTACATCTATAGTAGTACAATGTATACCCTACCGTCTCACCTTTAAAAAATTTTGTCAGCAAAGACATGTAACCCTTGCCGTGTCGGAAACTACTATGACCCCACAGTGACCTGATTAGTGGCATATAAGTAAACGATCGCCTGTATATTTCTGAGCCGTCGTAGAATAATGTTTTTATTGGATGTTGCAGGAAAACCTTCGAGGTCGAAAAATGTTGTTTGAAACATAAAACCTCGGTTTTTGAATTCTCGACCTGCATACACAAAACCACGGATTTCTTAAATAATTTGATAGTATAAAAAATTGATAAGAGCACAATGTGCTATTTTTGAGATTAGAGCTCGCCTGTGTAGGAGGTGCCTTTATTGGAACTTTGAATGCTTACGTGGGACAGCATGGATCTTGCAGTCGGTGAGAAAGATGATAAGATGTATTAAAACCGACTGTCTTTAAATATTTAATGTAACAAATATAAAATACTATTGACGGAAATGTTTTACTAAAGTGGGAACATAAACACTGCCATATTTGCAAGTAATATGATAGGTAGGTGCAACAAAATAACGTGATATAATAAGAATTGCAAGTATTTAATTACTCCTTGAATACTTATCATTTACTTAGTGTATCAGTCAAATCGGGCGATGAAACTGCATAAGATAAACTTACAAAGCACATTCGCTTATGCGGTGGTGAATATTTGTCCCACTTCCGCGTGTAAACAATTTGTTTTTCGTCTTACTATGTACGAGAGTTCTCAAAAGGGAAATAACTCGGACGTATCTCGAAACCGGCGAATTATACAGTTCGTTCGAAACAAAACCTTGACACATTCCCTTAAACATTCATATAAACATGTAGTTTGCGGTGTAAATAAGTTTGTAGATTTAGTAGTTTTAGTGCTAGGTGTATTTTTTTGTTGTTGTTGTATTGGTATTCTCTGTTAATATTGACCATAGAATGTAAACCTTTCCGGGTTTTTCCTGTAGAAGGGACAGGTCTGTTTATTTGTGTCGTTGGTCATTTTAGTGCTATGTATAATTTTTGTATTTGACCTTGTATCCACGCATATCCATGCATACAGTATAATTCACCATTCGGTTAATCAACCAAAACATGTCTCCGTTGAATTTCGTTTTATTACTATTGTGACAGGATTCAGAAGTTGAGTGGCATTTCACTATCCAGTAGTGGACTATCGTCCAATTCAAACTATTACAATCAGCATACCAATACTCTTCTTAGTTACCTGATCCCACCTTTGATTTGCCCACTGGTCCGTGTTTGATAGGAATTATGAGATTCATCTTCCTTTTTCATATAATAAAAACCCTCTCTCTGAAACCATGTCTAGTTCCCTTCCTACGTTCTATACCCATATTTTCTGTCTACACGGAGTTGTACATCGTTAAACTGGAGAATAATGATAGTTTGCTAATACAATTTATCATTGGGTCAAATGCTGTCTGACGTGTTTCATGCCGATAGAGCGTTCTTGGCACACTAATTTTGACTACGGATAACTCCGTTTACCTGATCAGGATGTAGGGTTCACGGCGGGTGTGACCGGTCCACAGGGAATGCTTACTCCTCCTAGGCACCTGATCCCACCTCCGGTGTGTCCAGGGGTCCTTGTTTGCCCAACTATCTATTTTGTATTGCTTATAGGAGTTATGATATTGATCACTGTTCGTAATCTTCACCTTTATAGTAGTTATTATAAGATTGGTCACTGTTCGTTATCGTCACCTTTCATACAATGCAATATATCGATACTAACCAAACGTCGGGTTTGGAAAACTAGAAGGCCTTTACTTCAAGGATGAAATTTTTCGGAACATGATTGTAATGTTGATATATAACTGTTGCCATTTCTTTGTGTAATCTGAATTGTAACTGATGTGGACTGTCACCTGAAGGTCATACCATGTTTTTTTTTAAATATTAAATGGTGGAAAATTTTATAAAAATGTCTGAGGAGGAAACAATTTAAAATACCCCTTATTATAGTTATATATTTGCGCCCACTACATGTACTATTTCATTTAAATCATATTCCAATAATATACATGTATTCATTTATTCAAAGAATATTTTACTCTCTCTCTCTCTCTCTCTCTCTCTCTCTCTCTCTCTCTCTCTCTCTCTCTCCTACACAAAATGTATAATAATACTTACACTTATACTGTTGATCATAATGATACTCATAAATTCTTACAGTCTCGTTTAAAGTCAGCATTTCGCAAATTGTATGGTCGTTATAACGATCTAGTTTGCCAATACAACCTATGATTGGCTCAAATTCTGTCTGACGTGTTTCATACCGATTGTTTGGCCTTTCTTTACACACTGGATTTGACTACGGATAACTCCGTTTACCTGATCCAGATATACATGTAGGGTTCACGGTGGGACTAATCGGTCGAAAGGGGATGCTTACTCCTCCTAGGCACCTGATCCCACATTTGGTATACACAGGGGTCCGTCTTTGACCAACTTTCTATTTTGTAATGCTTATAGGAGATATGAGATTTATCACTGTTATTTTCACCTTTATATATGGCTTGAGTATATTCCTGTGCTGTATTACATGTATGTGTACAAAAAACAATAAAATTTTGAAATAAAAAAAAACATTGTCGATTTCTTTATACAGTGTATTAATGCCTGTTGACAAATCATTTTCCGTATTGCTTGTTTCTTGATTTGCTTTTCTTACTCACATAGAAACGGACGTATAAATAGTTCAGAATACTGTTGTATTGGTAGACATGTTAATCTTATATATCCAGAATTCAAGCGGTTGATAAGGTGTTGCAATAGCTGAAGTGAAACTCAGTACAACAGTCTGTTGAGCCTGTAGTTGAAATGAAAACAAACCTTGCATTTCATTGGTTTTGTACTGGATCAGTGCCCATTGCTAGGATGAATACACCGATTGACGGAATTCTCCTTGTTTTACACCAATCGACGGAATTATCCTTTTTTTGACGTTCGATTTTCAATTCCAGTATCGATATCCTTTAGATGATTGGTTGTTCACAAAGATATTGGCATATGCAGACATATTGATGTTTTAAATCCAGGGATAAATCACATATAAGACAAAGCAACTACATGTAGTAGAGATCCCTCAATCAGTAGGCAGGAACTTTACCATGTATCTACTGAGCTGTTGGGATCCCGCCAATGCTGACCAAACCCGCCAGACCTTTCTACGTTTTCATGATTAGAATGTATTCAAATGTAGATGTTTTTAATTTGCTATCGTCAGCGGATCCAAATTGATTACTTGTAATCTTATTTAGGGTTAGGAGACTTTCAGGATGAAGAATTTTAGAGATTGTGTACAACTTCTGAAGTGTTTAGAGAACTTGGATGGCTATTCTAACATAAAGTCAACACGAGATCTACATTAAGACCTGCGCTATTATCAAAACCTGGAACTGGATCAAGTCAATACAAGATCAAGACCAGTACTATTATCAAAACCTGGAACTGGATCAAGTCAATACAAGATAAGCACTATTATCAAAACCTGGAACCGGATCAAGTCAATACAAGACCAGTCCTATTATCAAAACCTGGAACCGGATCAAGTCACTACAAGATCTATATCAAGCCCAGCACTATTATCAAAGCCTGAAACCGGATAAAGTCAATACAAGATCAAAGCCAGTACTATTATTAAAACATGGAACCGGATAAAGTCAATACAAGATCAAAGCCAGTACTATTATTAAAACATGGAACCGGATAAAGTCAATACAAGATCAAAGCCAGTACTATTATCAAAGCCTGAAACCAGATCAAGTCAATACAAGACCAGCACTATTATCAAAACCTGGAACCGGATCAAGTCAATACAAGATCAAGACCAGTAATATTATCAAAACCTGGAACTGGATAAAGTCAATACAAGATCAAGACCTAGTACTATTATCAAAACCTGGAACCGGATCAAGTCAATACAACATCAGCACTATTACTAAAACCTGGAACCGGATCAAGTCAATACAAGGTAAGTCCTATTATCAAAACCTGGAACCGGATCAGGTCAACACAAGATCTACAAGATCGGCACTATTATCAAAACCTGGAACCGGATCAAATCAATACAACATAAGCACTATTATCAAAACCTGGAACCGGATCAAATCAATACAAGGCCAGTCCTATTACCAAAACCTGGAACCGGATCAGGTCAACACAAGATCTACAAGATCGGCACTATTATCAAAACCTGGAACCGGATCAAGTCAATACAAGATCAAGACCAGCACTATTATCAAAACCTGGAACCAGGATATCTGATTTGAATTAGATTGGATGAAATGGTGGGGTGTAATCATAATGGATTGTGTGTACTCTGCAAATAAATCATTTACTTAGAATAGTCCAATAGAAGTACGATTGTCGTATTCCTCGTAGTCAAAAATGGTCGTGCCAAAGGGGGATAATGAGAGATGAGGGGATTGTTTAAACATCTGTCTGTAGAATAAGGTGAGTAGTATTTAATTAAACACAGTTGTTATATTTAGATGATTGTATTCTTCTTATAACACTATACTCACTAGTACATTGTACTGTAAAGTTTAAAAGATAGTTTCTGTTGTGGCCTTCCATAAATTATATAAACATCACAAATATCCGGGGTATCACAGAATCTCAAAGAAAAGAATAAAACAACTTCCAGGGATCCTTTATACATATCATTTTCTTTAATAAAGTTAACATTTGAATCTTGTAAAAGAGTAACACACACATACACACTGTAGTTGTTTTAATCGGAGATGCAGAGTATCATGTTTATATTTTTCCACGTCCTGGGGTATTGATCGCATGACAATAGACAAATTATTGTTTTAAAAACTTCTTGAAATATCAGTCGGTACTCAATGCACACTTTTATATTTCACGATATGTTTTGATTCTTAGTTTTAAAAAAAGAAGCATCATAACGAATACCCGGCATTGTAGCATACCTGCACTTTTCCCTTGTACAGAATCCCCCTTGATAAACGGACCCGGATTAGATTTTCCGTAAGGAAAAATGGGTCCAGCAAAGAATTTTAAAACCTCTTAGTAAGAATCTTTCTCCTTTATAAGAATGCCCTTGTATAAAAATTCCCCACAAATGACAGCACGCACATCTTCCAATATGTTTGACTTTAGCACATTATTATTTATATTTCATTCAAGTTCGTTCCGTTTCATCGTTTTATTTATTTAATTAATATTTTCTTCACAAAGATTGGGTAGCAGACACAGTATATCCTAAGAATCCACGCTTTGTAGCTAATGGTCATTTGTCTGATTATCTATCATCTGAAAAACATAGCATAGCCCAAATCATGTGAATTAAAATATTTCCTCTTGAAACATTTGATCCCTATCATTTGATCATGCAACAATCAATGCATGCAAAAACTAAAAGGAAATTGGGTGGGTTTCATTTTCACACGATTTCAATTAAATCAGTGTGCAGAGTTTGGGGGAAAATGCAAAAACAAGGCTAGTTATATAGAAAATGATGAAAAATTAATAGATAGTATGTGTTTCAGCAATAGAAAAGCCTGTACAAAATGTTTTATCGATTTCTGTATCACACTCAGTAACCTACATGTACAGTGTATGTCATTAAATGTTTTATGGATTTCCGTATCACACTCAGTAACCTACAGTGTATGTCATTAGATGTTTTATGGATTTCCGTATCACACTCAGTAACCTACAGTGTATGTCATTAAATGTTTTATGGATTTCCGTATCACACTCAGTAACCTACATGTACAGTGTATGTCATTAAATATTTTATGGATTTCTGTATCACACTCAGTAACCTACAGTGTATGTCATTAAATATTTTATGGATTTCTGTATCACACTCAGTAACCTACATGTACAGTGTATGTCATTAAATGTTTTATGGATTTCTGTATCACACTCAGTAACCTACAGTGTATGTCATTAAATATTTTATGGATTTCTGTATCACACTCAGTAACCTACAGTGTGTGTCATTAGATGTTTTATGGATTTCTGTATCACACTCAGTAACCTACAGTGTATGTCATTAGATGTTTTATGGATTTCTGTATCACACTCAGTAACCTACAGTGTGTGTCATTAAATGTTTTATGGATTTCTGTATCACACTCAGTAACCTACAGTGTATGTCATTAAATGTTTTATGGATTTCTGTATCACACTCAGTAACCTACATGTACAGTGTATGTCATTAAATGTTTTATGGATTTCTGTATCACACTCAGTAACCTACAGTGTATGTCATTAAATGTTTTATGGATTTCTGTATCACACTCAGTAACCTACATGTACAGTGTATGTCATTAAATGTTTTATGGATTTCTGTATCACACTCAGTAACCTACAGTGTATGTCATTAAATATTGTATGAATTTCTGTATCACACTCAGTAACCTACAGTGTATGTCATTAAATGTTTTATGGATTTCTGTATCACACTCAGTAACCTACAGTGTGTGTCATTAGATGTTTTATGGATTTCTGTATCACACTCAGTAACCTACAGTGTATGTCATTGAATGTTTTATGGATTTCTGTATCACACTCAGTAACCTACAGTGTATGTCATTAAATGTTTTATGGATTTCTGTATCACACTCAGTAACCTACAGTGTGTGTCATTAGATGTTTTATGGATTTCTGTATCACACTCAGTAACCTACAGTGTGTGTCATTAGATGTTTTATGGATTTCTGTATCACACTCAGTAACCTACAGTGTGTGTCATTAGATGTTTTATGGATTTCTGTATCACACTCAGTAACCTACAGTGTGTGTCATTAGATGTTTTATGGATTTCTGTATCACACTCAGTAACCTACAGTGTGTGTCATTAGATGTTTTATGGATTTCTGTATCACACTCAGTAACCTACAGTGTGTGTCATTAGATGTTTTATGGATTTCTGTATCACACTCAGTAACCTACAGTGTTTGTCATTAGATGTTTTATGGATTTCTGTATCACACTCAGTAACCTACAGTGTGTGTCATTAGATGTTTTATGGATTTCTGTATCACACTCAGTAACCTACAGTGTTTGTCATTAGATGTTTTATGGATTTCTGTGTTACACTCAGTAACCTACAGTGTATGTCATTAAATGTTTTATGGATTTCTGTATCACACTCAGTAACCTACAGTGTTTGTCATTAAATGTTTTATGGATTTCTGTATCACACTCAGTAACCTACATGTACAGTGTATGTCATTAAATGTTTTATGGATTTCTGTATCACACTCAGTAACCTACAGTGTATGTCATTAAATGTTTTATGGATTTCTGTATCACACTCAGTAACCTACATGTACAGTGTATGTAATTAAATATTTTATGGATTTCTGTATCACACTCAGTAACCTACAGTGTATGTCATTAAATGTTTTATGGATTTCTGTATCACACTAAGTAACCTACAGTGTATGTCATTAAATGTTTTATGGATTTCTGTATCACACTCAGTAACCTACAGTGTATGTCATTAAATGTTTTATGGATTTCCGTATCACACTCAGTAACCTACAGTGTATGTCATTAAATGTTTTATGGATTTCTGTATCACACTCAGTAACCTACAGTGTGTGTCATTAAATGTTTTATGGATTTCTGTATCACACTCAGTAACCCACAGTGTGTGTCATTAAATGTTTTATGGATTTCTGTGTTACACTGAGTAATCTATGTCATTAAATGGGCAACCAGTCTACTGTTGCCCCATTACCTTTAATTATGCCATGATTCTCAGGGAAATGTTTATGAATACATGTAAATATAGACACATATTTCCTGTAAATGTACATATAGACACACATTTCCTGTAAATGTTCATATAGACACACATTTCCTGTAAATGTACATATAAATATAGACACACATTTCCTGTAAATGTACATATAAATATAGACACACATTTCCTGTAAATGTACATATAAATATAGACACACATTTCCTGTAAATGTACATATAGTGGTGCATTGAAGGTTGTTGTATTTTCTGTGAAAGATATGCATTTCCTTACTCGTGAATTATGATGACAAACTTCATAATTTGTGTTATCGAATGGTGATTACGAATTAAAGACCGGTCGCGGTAGCTCTGTAGTAGAGCGTTCGCTTCGTACATGTAACTGGAAGGTCGTGAGTTCGAGTCCCACTCGTCAAACCTAAGACATAAACATAGGTAGTGACTGTTCCTTCACTAAACGCTCGGAATTTAGAAAATGTGAAGATAACGAGCATTGATCAATGTCATAACTCCTATAAGGAATACAAAATAGAGAGTTGGTCAAACACGAATCCCAGGACACACCAGAGGTGGGATCAGATGCGGTAATCATCCCCTGTCGACCGGTTGCACAAGCCATGAGCCCTATATCTTGATCAGGTGAATGAAGTAATCCGTAGTCAAACTCAGTATGTAAAGAACGGCCTAACGATTGGTATGAAACACGCCAGACAGCTTTTAGCCCAAAAACAGATTGTATTGGCAAACTAGTTTGTTATAACGACTATATAATTTCCGAAATGCTGATTTTAAACTGTTGATACCCCTGAAACATCCTCTTGTTTTGTCAGTAGCCTGTCTCGGTTTAAAAACTAATCATACGCATAACAAGCTCTTGTGTATTAAATCGGCATATGATTGATTGATTGATGTTTTCCGCCACACTAAAGGATTTTTCAGTTATCTGGCGGCGCCGAGTTTTTATTGGTGGACGAGAGAACCCAGATTTGTTCAATGTACCTGGGAAGAGACCACCGACCTTCCGAAAGTAAACTGGGAAACTTTCTCACTTACTGGCGTGAGCGGGATTCGAACCCGCGCCGACAGGAGTCAGAGGCAGTGTGATTTTGAGCGCGATGCTCTAACCACTCGGCCACGCCATAAATCGACATATGAATGAAAATGATTATTGTTAATACAGAAAACGTCGTCGATATATCCAAATGTCGAGTTGAAGGCCATGGCAAGAGAATTCTTCTCATATAGAAGCTTTTGAATACAGTCTGCCTCAGAAGGATGCGTTAAAGAACCCTCAATGTTACAGTTATAAGCGCTAAGTATTGGTCTAAATTTCAAAGGTGAAGATAACGAACAGAGATCAAGCTCATAAATCCTATAAGCAATACAAAATAGATAGTTAAGCAAACACGTACCCCTGGATTTACCAGAGGTGGGATCAGGTACCTAAGAAGAGTAAGCACCCCCTGTCGACCGGTCACATACGCCGTGAGCCCTATATATTGATAAGATAAACGGAGCCATTTGTAGTCAAGTGGAATTAATGTCAAGTTCGTTGAAAATACGGTTATAATAATGAGCCTTACAAAGACAATGTTGTTAAAAAGCTTTGTCAGCTGGAATCAAAACATATTCCTCATGTAACCAATCTAATTCTTTTATCACTTCTGGTTTACCAAACACAGAAGGATAGATGGTGCGTATTTTTGTTTTACATGTAATATGTCTAATGCGGGATTTTGATATTCCTCTTATACTAAATTTGTGTTAATTCACCTACAACTGGTGACGTCTCAATATGAGTGAAAAAGTCTCGATGTGACGTAAAACAATCAATCAATTAGTATGTTGTTAAAAGCTTTGTCAGCTACCTTCAGAAAGGTTGAAACAATCCGAAAACAAGATAAGAAATTCTATTCCATGGCGTCTTTCCGCCCATGGGAAAACTCCATACTGGCTTTATTTATTGGAGGAAATATAATGGTGCACCTCTAAGACGGACAGCATGTCTTTTCAATCCCATCTAGGTATTAAGATTTCCTCTGCATTGTTATATAGAAGAAAAAATTGCAGATCAATGTATGATTGTTTTATCAAAATTCCATACCATGCTTACTTTTGGTAGTCGTAAATTTAAATCATTTGTGGAAGTTTCATGTGGTACAATGGTTCATTCATGCCTCAGTTAAATAAATATAAAGAAGACACTTCCATTAGTAAGAGTTTGATTCTTACTTAGTATGAAGTAAAAATGGATATATCTCTACTCCAAATTGAGATCTTTACTGCGTAAAGCGATAATCTAAGCACAATGGAGTTTCCCGTGTATTATCAGTATATATATTTTTTTTTACATTTTAATCTAATCGAATTTCTTTCACACGTTATAAAATCAGTTTTCATCAAGAAAGCATATTTAATGTTTACTTTTATTCAGAATGAGATTATGAAAGCTTATGTTTTATAACTAGTTCCCAAAATGAAGTGATATACATGCAATATGTCTAGAGAAATATGCATAGTAACTTAAACTAAGTGAATGTCTCTAAAATTTTGGAGAATATTTTTTCTTCTTTATCAAAATTAACCACATTTCCAAAACGCATGACTGCCCTAAATTTTCTACAATAGATTTCATTTGCTTTCATGAGGTCATAGTTTATTATCAGTAACTCCTTTTGCTCAGAAAAGCAATTGTTCCAAATGTATTGCCATTCATTTCGTGTTTCAAACCATTCTTCGTCGAAATAATTGATTGACAACAACACTATGAAGTATCTGGACACAGCGATCTCTCCGGCCGACTCTTCTGATCGAACACTCCCAAGGGGTAAATCACGTGATGGAATAAACACGCTCATTTCGTTTCTTATCAAAAACGGCGCCAGAGTATTTGATACCCATGTATTTATATCGTCATTTCTTTCATCAGAGGAGATATACACACACTTTTTAACCAGAGTTTGTTCTGTCCTTGTACATGCTTTATATTTTTGAAATATTACTTTGATTTCAAATTTCCAGATGTACAATAAAACACCAAATGTAATAAAAATCAGCAATAAGCAAATGCCAGAAGAGGAAATAATGTAGTGGAGTGGGTTTTCCTTTTGATTGCAGATTAAATGGGACATGACTGTCATCAGACTGTCGGTGTCGTTTTTTCTAAGACACCGAAATTGGAAACCAGTGTGACATTTATTGGTTCCTCTTGTTGCAAGCCAGTCATGCATCCATTGATGTGCGCATGTACAGTTGACAACAAAATCCTCCGTTTGAAGAAAGATGCAAGGATTTAGAAATGACAACTTCCGCGGAATTCCCTTTAATTTTTCTTCTGGCAAAATGGAGAATTTTTTAAGGTGAGTAAGATTCTCTAGGGCACCATTGTCAAAAACAGGTATGGAAGAGAGTTCAAGAATAGTTGTCCGGTGAAAGTAGTGTTCCGGCGGTATTCTGGAGATTTGGTTTCCTTGAAAGTAAAGCTCAATTTCGTCACTCTCAGGAAGAATATGAGGAAAACGCGCAAGTCCTGCATTTGTGCAGTTCATTATCAATGTTAATGTAATTTTTGAGTGCATCAGAGACACTGCACTAGGTTGAATTATACAAGAGCACCTGGCAGGACAAACCGGATGTGACGTATAATTGCATTTCATTTCTATTATTCTATTTTGACTTAATATACTTGGAAAAGTTACTCCACGAAAAGATGGCGGAGTTTTACATTCAATATCAAAATAATTCCTCTTAAATATTTCTACAAGGGGTTTAAAGTATAACAGTGGCTTAGCCAGTGTACAGTCACATATGATAGGGTTGTGTCGCCAGTCAAATGCAAAGTGCATAAGTTTTCCAAGTTGGAAAATGTTCGAAAATCCAAATCTTCTAAGGTCAGGCATCTTTTCCATTTTGTTATATGAGAAATCGATACTACCAGGACCATACACCCTGGATGTATTCAATTTCCAGTTATGATCATTTGTGATTGTCTGTATTTGGTTGTTAGAAAGGTCAATAAAACAAAAGGGTCTCTCAAATATGATATCCAATACATCGACAGATATCAAATCGTTATACCGGAGATCGATTTGATGTAAGGACATAGTTCCAAGAACACCTGTCTCTAGGTAGGTGATGGAGTTTTTTGACAGATCTACAAACCTCAGATTTCTATTCTTTGTGAGGGAATGTTTCCGTAAAACAGATATTTTATTCTTGGATAAATCCAACCGAGTCAGATTGACAAGGCACTGTAAATTGGAAATGTCCAGAATGAGATTGTTCGATAAGTCAATTTTTATGATAGCCGTAAAGTCGCAGATGTTTGAGGGAAACAACTGCAATCCATTGCTACGATGAACAAGAACAGACGCTCGTGATGAAACTCTCCCTTCGATCAATCCATTTACCTGAACACCTAAGTATGTTATATCAGACACATTATATATGATACTTCTTCCCGAACAAGCACAGCAGGATTCTCGAGAACCCTCGCGATCACCCAACACCGGATGGCATGTATCGGGGCAGTACAATGCTTGTCCAGTCCATCCATTCGGAATCCATCTAAATGCTTCGTTGTAATCCATGTCGCAGACAATCACCACAGCGCGACAGAATGACAGAAAAATGTATAAATCCACACAAAAAGCCATTGCTTCAACATTCAATGCATCCCGTTGGAATAGATTAACATTCGACTTCATTCAAGGACAACCAATACAAATGCTGTATTGTGTAGGTCAATTTTGTTTGTTCTCCAAGTACTACCGGATGTTGGAGTAATTTGAAATGCGCAGTTAGTGATGAATTTACAAAAATATGTTAACCAAGTAATTATGTTTGGCGTATGTGCAGTAAGATTTAAAATACAATTCTATATATGACGCAATTGTCATTACCAATCATCTATAATTAACTTTATGCAAACTCCGCATGTGATTTAGTTTTAGTTTCTTTATTCCGTGAGGCAATAGACATACAAAGTATAGATATATAATACATATAATTTTCGGATTGCCTTTTCCATTTCTATGCCTCTGTAATCCTCATAACATGGTACATGTCCACTTCTATCTCTGAAATACGCATATTTAGTTCCTCGTAACACGTGTCCTATAAAACATCAACAGTAACAGTACTTGACTCACTCACATTATAAAAAAAAAAAACCTCTTAAAATGTTTAAAAAAAATGTCCCCGCTGTTATATCATTACTTAAGTTTCTTTTTATTCTTTTAAAAGTTTTACAAATTCCTTTGGGTTATACTTTCTTAAATATTCCATATTGCCTTCTCTGGTATCGCTCCTAGTTATGTTTGAAACTTTTAATGGTTTTTATGTAGACTCTTTTCACAAAGTGTTCTTCTATTTTCCTTTGATTTACAATAATGAAACTGATGTAGAACTTTTTTATAATAAAAAAAATCTAGACCTGCAGGTATCATTAAACCAAGTTTTATCATCACACCATTTTACATTTTTGTTTGTCTGACTGCTAGTGATAGTGCAATTATAGGCTTTCGTAATACCTGTGTATCACAAAGTGATTTGCTAAAATTCTCAACACAACCGTTAACATCTTCCTTATTGCTAAGTATATTTTGTACAGAAAGAAATAACAAATCGTAATTCTTCAAGATGTCTTGTACCAAACTATTTTCACCCCACCCCACCCCACCCCCTGTCCTTATGTTTATAGAATCAATTTTTATAATAAAAGTCAGTGGCGCATGAGCAGAAAAAAATATTGAAAATTTCAATACAAAAATCAGAAATAATATCAACTTGAAGTCGATTTATCGATTGTTAAGCCGTGATTTTGACTACGGATAACTCCGTTTATCTGATCAAGATATAGGGCTCACGGCGGGTGTGACCGGTCGACAGGGAATGCTTACTCCTCTTGGGCACCTGATCCCACCTCTGGTCTGTCCAGGGCTCCGTGTTTGCCCAACTCTCTATTTTGTATTGCTTATAGGATTTATGAGATTGATCTCTCTTCGTTATCTTCACCTTTCACCAGTCAGTAAATAATCTTAGGTGCCCATACTATTATAAAAGGTGACATTTCCTTTACAATCCTTTTATTTTCCACCATTCACAATTCGTAACGTTGTTGTTTTATCACAGTCATTACCTCCCTTGTATAACAGTATCTCTTACGTTCACAATGAACAGTATCATAGTGTAACGTTTTTGAGTTCTTTTTGATTCGGCTGCTCTACTTGAGAATTAATCAATTTTCCCAATCACAAATTTAAATCAATAATATTTACATTTATTCTTTCTTTTCTCTAGAGCGCAAGCGCTTCCTATCAAACTTGTCTGTATACTAACACTGCGGAAGCACAGTGTCCACTAATAAAATCTTATTAGTCTCCCCAAGCCAACCAAACACAATACAAGCTTTATTAACAGGTCTCGAAAGCCTTATTCAGGCACGTAAGACCTAGCTTAACCAATTACCTTGTGTTTCTACCTTCCTCTCTGGCCGACTTCAACACCAAGAATCTCCTCTCAGCGTGTTTGTCTCCGCTTATATACCCTTTTGTCACGTGACAAAAGACTTGGAGAACAATACGGGATAAAACACAGGAAGTCTTATCTCAAACACTCCAGAGAACCGAAAGGACTTACCGATTCCGATTATTCAAAAAGTACTTCCGCTCCATTACCCACGCCTCCAGGAAATGCGTCTCGCATTCCTCAATAAAGAAAACTATAGGCATACAAGATCTGTGCATGTTCATTATTTACATCATACAATAGTCTTCCTGACTAAACATGTGTGCATCCGATAACCATTTAAAAATACTAAGCCCTCTGCTTAGATTTACAATGCTATTTGCCTTAATTATAAACTAAAACCAAAGTTCGTCCTCATGGATCTCTACCACAGTCTTGCCATCCTTTTGATAAGTTTCCTGCACCCGATCCAAGCGCCTCCTCTTAGAAACTTCTGTCTGAGTGGCCTGTGTTACTTGTTCTAAGGGAAGAGTCTGGGTATATTTGTCCACTCCAACTGAATGGAGGGAAGCCTGAACACTATAATCCTGGTCATCAGTCGACGTAGTCGCTGATTTAGTCGATGAAGGAGCTGTATGTTCTTTCAGAGTCGTCAAGGGGTGCTGAAATTTAGCAGGGGCAACAGGAATTACAGAACTTTTGCTTGACAACTTCCTGACTCTTGGAAGGTGTATGGGAGCCGGTTTCGTTGGTTTCCTCTGCGTCACTTTTGAAGAAGGAGGAGATGTCTCAGGCGCTAGTGCTTCACCAACAACATCTGAGAGATTCCCGGGATCCAACTGCTCCCAGTTGTCCTCACTCTCGCTGTCAACTTTAACGAATCCAACATGGCGCGTTCTACAATGTCTGTCCATGTCTTATTTGTAGCATAGTCACAATGACTGCATTCAAACCGTTTCTGCCTGCGTTTTCTTCCACACTCGAGCACATGTTTTTCCCATTCTGATTCTTCACTGATTCTCTGAGAACACATAGGGCAAAGGTGGCCCTCTTTTCTTTTAGTGGTCTTGGTGTTTGCCATGATCTGCAAAAATAAAAAAACATTCTGAGTACAAACGATTCTGATAAACCAAACAAAATAATGAACCTATGCTCTACACTAAACTGTGATGGTGTTGACCGCTTATAATTTGTATTCAACAATAAAGTCATCATGCCACGCAGGTGCATTTCTAGTGCGCCTGGGCCTATCTAAAGCACAATTGCTTGACTTTTCACTGATATCATACTGTTCATTTTTTTCTACAAGACTTTTTGAATATCATCTTGCGCATTGTTTCGACCTTCTAAATTACCGATATCATTTTCTCTTTGAAGCGTCTGTGATTTACACTTCCGCATGCGATCACAATGAATAATTGTGCTTTTACTTTTTGTTCCGCATGCAACCTTATATAGAACATCAGACAATTTGTCTTCAACTAAGAAAGGTCCTCTCCAAAACTATGTTAACTTCGGAGAACAACCACTCTTTCTTGTAGGGAAAAATACATAAACTCTTTCTCTGGGTTTAAATGATGACCATGCTAGTTTGGTATCATGGTATCTTTTCTGGCGCTGCATTTCGCCTTGCATGTTTTCCCTGACCAATTTATGTGCTGACTCTAATCTTTAACGTAATACCCAAACCCAATGACTTGTTGGAATTTCTTTAGTATCTGGAGGCATTTCATACATCAAATCTAATGGGGTAGTCGCTTCACGTCCCAACATAAGCATGTTTGGCGAGAAATTGGTAGTGTCATGTGCAGTAGAACGGTATGCCATAAGTATATATGGAAGATGCAAATCCCAGTCACGCTGGTTATCCTGTACGTAAGTGCTTAGCATAGAGAGCAATGTGCGGTTAAAACGCTCTACCATTCCGTCTGATTTCGGGTGATAGGGTGTTGTACAGGTCTTTTTAATTCCGAGTAGCCTACACATCTCCAAAAAGAGCTTGCTCTCATATTGCAGACCTTGGTCCGAATGAATAGTGAAGGGAATACCAAATCTGACAAATACCTGTTCTACCATAGTTCGACCAATCGTCTCGGCCTCCATATTCGGCAGGGCAAATGCCTCTGTCCACTTGGTGAAATAGTCTGACACCACCAAGATATAGCGATTTCCTCTATCAGTTTCAGGTAGCTCACAAAGTATATCTGTTGCGATCCTTTCCATTGGCATACCTGATCCAGTTTTCGGCATCGGGGCCCTTTGTTTAGGATTCGGATGTTTACGCCTCGTACATTTGTCACAACCTGTAACATACTGGTTAACATCTTTCTGAGGTCCAGGCCAATAATATCTTTGTCGTAATTTAGATATAGTTTTGTTTACCCCCAAGCGTCCTGATGTCTGATTATCATGACACATTTCTAGGACGCGTCTTCGTTCTTGGTCAGGTATGATAGCTTGATGTGTTTCTTTGTTGGAAGGGAGCAGAGACCACTTGCGCATTAGCAGTCCGTTCGCTATAGTAAGTCTTGGAAACTGATTCCACAAAGACTTCACTACGTACCCATGTATAGAAATGTCGCTAAAACTTGGTTGCTTTCCTTTCTCAACCCATGTTTTTACAAGCTTAATGTCTCTACTCTGCTCTTGAGCCTCTTGAAGACTGAAATCCATTTTGTCACTTTCTATCTCCGACGGCTGCAAAGTTCTGACCGCTGATTCAACTTTCGGCTCATCTTCCCATGATGAAGGATCAAGACCGCACTGAGCGCATGTATTCTGCTCAAAACATCCGCATTACCATGCCTTTTACCGGTCTGTGTTCTATTTTCATATCGTAGGTACTGATTACTTCCATCCACCTAGCCAACTGGCCCTCTGGATTATTTAACCTTAACAGCCATCTTAATGACCCATGGTCCGTTCTAAGAAGAAACTGTTTACCATAAAGATAGTGACGGTAATGCTTAATAAAATGGACAACGGCCAAAAGTTCTTTCCGTGTCACACAATACCTCCTCTCAGACTTGGACAATGTACGGCTAGCATATGCTATAAAACGTTCTTTACCGTCAATATTTTGAGATAATACGGCACCAATCGCTTCGTTGCTAGCGTCGGTATCCAAAATAAATTGCTTTGTAATATCGGGTAGGGCTAATACTGGCGCAGTTGTCAATTTATTGCGCAGCACTTAGAACGCTTCTTGTGCCTCTTCACTCCATAAAAACTTTCTTCCTTTTTCTGTAAGTCGATGCAGTGGTTTGGCAATTGAGGCAAAATTCTTAATGAAACGCCGGTAATAACTGCAAAGATCTTATTTCAGTCACAGTACTTGGAACTGGCCACTCAGCTACAGCTTTCACTTTCTCTGGGTCGGTCGCAATACCATATTTGGAAATGATTTGTCCCAGATAGGATACCTTGGTAGCAAATAAATTACATTTCTTGGTCTTTAATATTAGGCCGGCCTGATGCAATCTCTGAAAAACATGTTGTAGGTTTTTAACCATATCGTCAAACGATTTTCCCACAACGATAATGTCATCAAGGTATACTAAACATTTATCCCACTGGAGTCCTGCAAGCAGTTTCCATAAGTCTTTCAAACGTCGCAATCGCACAGCATAAACCAAAAGGCATTACCTTGAATTGGTACAACCCTTGTCGCGTTACAAATGCAGTTTTGGGCTTATCATTCTCCTCCATACTAACCTGCCAGTAACCACTGTTAAGATCAAGCGTAGAAAACATCTTGTGTCCTGACAAATGGTCAAAGGCCTCGTCAATTTTCGGAAGAGGATAAGCGTCCTTTGTGGTCACCTCATTTAATCGACGATAGTCTACACAAAAGCGCATTGTGCCATATTTCTTGCGTACAAGAACTACTGGCGATGCCCAAGGGCTGTTTAAAGGTTCTATCACACCCTTTTCGAGCATTTCCTTTACTTGTGCCTCTACCTCTTGCGATAAATGAATCGGAATTCGCCTAGGACCTTGCTTAATAGATTGTTTAACCTGATTCGTGTGTATCTTATGGCGCACCACATTTGTCTGCCCTAAATCATAATTTGATGTTGCAAACAAAAACTGATTTTTACGTAGAAAGTCCTCAACTTTTGTCACTTGATCGAGAGGAAGGTTGTCCTTACATCTGTCTAACAAATCTTTCAGATCACTTCGCAGGTCTTTAGTTACCTCCTGATGATAAGGTGTCGATTTTGGCTTCTCCTCAACTGCTGTCATTTTTCCAATCAGAGTTCCTCGAAAAATCTGTTGTACATCATCCGTGACGTTCATTAGACAAACTGGTATCTTATCGCTACCTTTAACGAGAGTACGTCCTACCAGTACACGCCCTGTCTCAATAAATTTACGTTCTGGTTGCACTAAGTAATCTGCTCCTCCATAATTATTATTTCCTGTAACCTTGGCAGAAATAATTAATTCACTTCTTGGTGGAATGCAAATGTAACTTGCTGCAGTGACTTTGTAACAACCTAATGTACCTTCCCAGGAAAATGCACATTTTTCATTATCCATTTGCAGCGAGCTCTCTTGAAGATCTATCACCCCATTGTATTTCTTGAGAAAATCAAGTCCAATAATTCCGTCTACAGAAATATCTGCAACAACCGCGTCAATAAATCTATCTGCCTTACCAATCTTTAAAGAAAATGCTCTTTTGCCATAGTGGGACAGAACAGAACCACTAGCATTGAATATTCGCTGTGCACTCTCCTTCAGCTCAGGTCTTTTCTCCTGCAATCTATCATACAACCTCTTTGAAATAAGTGTAAGGGATGCTCCAGTGTCAATCAAGAGTTTTGCGCTACTCCCATTCACATTTCCCTGAATAAAGATACCTGCCTCCTCACATAAACTGCATGCACCAACATTGCCATCTTTTATAGGTTTTCTCCTTCTTTTACGTCTGCTGCGAACCTGGCATGCTCTTCCACCATCTGATTTTTCTACATGGCTTCGTCTATCCCTTTTTTTTTGTTTGTCTCTGCTCTTCAACTTTGGGCAATTCTTCCGTATGTGTCCTTCTTCCGAGCAGTAGTAACATTTTACACTGTTACGTTTGCGTTCTTTCTGAAAAGGGTTTCTGATAAATCTTGCATTTGTCTTAACCTGTCTCTCCAAATTATCTATTTTACTCTGCATTTCCTGCATCATCGCTTTTTAAATCTACAGAATTTGCAGCTGGAATTGGTGCCTGTCCGTGAGTATCGAATGCGCACATGTGGCTCCTTTTTTCTGTTTTGTAGTAGGCATCAAGTTCTACTGCTAAGCGTATAGCCTCATTAAGATTCTGTGGTCGACTCTGTTTTATGCGCAGTCTCATATCAGAATCTATCAATCCATCAATAAAAGCCTCCTTACCCAGAGTTTCTCTTACTTCTGCTGGTGCAGATGGATATGCCAAATAAGTTAATCTACGAACAGCTTGGCCTAGCTCAGATAATGTTTCTGATGCCGTTGACGCCTTTCTTTTAGCTGCGCACGGTACAACTCAGTTTGATTAGGTGGGGCAAATCTCTCTTCAAGCGCTTTCACTAACAGGTCATATTATTGTCCTGTTTCAGACGAAACGTTTCCTAATATCCCTTGTGCAGCTCCGCGCAATGACACTGCTAAGTACAACCCCTTTTCCTTAGAATTCCAATTATTGATAGCCGCGCACGCATCAAAATGGGATTTATAATCTAGCCAAGAATGAGTCCCATCAAAAGTTGCAGGCTTAATGTTACACCTCGCTGTAGTCTTATCTTTTTCTTCCTTTTCTTTAACCACGATGTTTCCTATCTGTCGAGGAAATGCGCTATCTATCCCCGTGATTACCTTATTCCTGTCGGAATTTTCATGTCGACTGTGCGCACGCGGTGGTGTTTGATACAGCGCATCCCCCGGTGTTTGATGCAGCGCATCCGCCGGTGTTTGATGCCGCGCATCCGCTGTTGCTTGATGCAGCGCATCTGCGGATGTTAGATCCATCGGCATCGGTGGCTGTGCATAATGCTTTAAAGCAATTTCTGAAAATTGCGCATTTAACGAAGGCATTGGAGTTTTATACTTGTTTTGCGCTCCCGCTTTCCTTTGAGTTACTCCATCATCATTCATATTAAACGCTGGACTATCAGACTCTCTTGCCTAGCAAAACTACCGTATCCTCAGCAGCTGGCGATCGCGAAAGGTCGTACTCGGCGCTTACGCTTGCCATTGTCTCAATACCCGAGTCGCGCACTCTTTTATTCGTAACTGGAGTTGACTGTTTTTCTATTTCTAAGCGCAGTTGTTCGCAACTCCTTTCAAGAAAAGAAATTTCCTCATCTATCATTCTATCCATAACAACTGAATATATAAAAAAAAAATTCAAAATTTCAATCAAATATTAATTCGCCGAATCCCACCGCTGCCACCAAATTTTATGTAACGTTTTTGAGTTCTTTTTGATTCGGCTGCTCTACTTGAGCAATTAAGAATTAATCAATTTTCCCAATCACAAATTTAAATCAATAATATTTACATTTATTCTTTCTTTTCTCTAGAGCGCAAGCGCTTCCTATCAAACTTGTCTGTATACTAACACTGCGGAAGCGCAGTGTCCACTAATAAAATCTTATTAGTCTCCCCAAGCCAACCAAACACAATACAAGCTTTATTAACAGGTCTCGAAAGCCTTACATGTATTCAGGCACGTAAGACCTAGCTTAACCAATTACCTTGTGTTTCTACCTTCCTCTCTGGTCGACTTCAACACCAAGAATCTCCTCTCAGCGTGTTTGTCTCCGCTTATATACCCTTTTGTCATGTGACAAAAGACTTGGAGAACAATACGGGATAAAACACAAGAAGTCTTATCTCAAACACTCCAGAGAACCGAAAGGACTTACCGATTCCGATTATTCAAAAAGTACTTCCGCTTCAATAGGCTATAAAGGACAATATATTATTTGTTACCGACTCTTGTAATACACACGTGATGATAAAATCCGCGAAATTTCCCCATCTAGCATTAAAATCTCCCGTGACATATACAAGACATTTGTGATAAAATTCACAATACATTTCCTCTAAATATTGAAAAATATCAACCATTTCCTTTTTATGGAATACACTATTTTCAGATGGCATATAACAAGCAGCTATATAAATACGTTTATCATGTAAGTTCAACTTATCTTATTAGGGAGAGGGCTAGTATAGGCTGTGCCTATTGCCCAATCCTATTCATTTTTTTTTTTATTTATAAAATATTGTTTAGATAAAACTTATTTTCAAAAAGCAACCACTCCACAGTATTACATGCAGTGTAATGAACAACAGTTGATATTTTCACATCTAACATTCTTTTCACAAAAATAACAATGCCACCTCCTTTTCCATTTATTCGGGGGGGGGGGGGGTATAACTATTATAACTTGGTAACTCTGATTTATCGTTTTGGTTTATCCAACATTCTAACAGAATAATGGCAGCATACTTTTTTTTTAGAATTACATTCACAAATTGTTGGTCATCCAAGTTTTAAAAATCTTTTTTTTACATTCGAAGATTTAACTGTTAGCGCTACACCTCTGACCCCCAGGTCTGACCCAGTGGGCGGAGTTCCTTGTACCGTGAGCGGTTGATATTCTATACCTGTTGTCGGGTTGAGTCACTCTTTGATTTCTTATCGGTTCCCTGCGACCTGCTACGTTCCAGTTCGTAACAACTGTATTGTAAGACCTATATGAGTTCGGATCCCCAAGAGGTTATTGCTTGTTATTCTTTGCATCCTCTGTTTAGTGCATCTTGTGGTGTAATTAATTTCCCATTCACGTATAGACGATCTTTTAACGGTTCTATTACCTTGAGTTATCAGTTCCGTTATAACCGGATATAACTGTGTCCTACGTTCTTCAATCGGGTGCGGGAACTGCTCGTGTATCCCGAATCCTGATCCTTCTCCAGTTTACGATCACTCCCGTACAAAAATCCTGATCCTTTTAACGTGTGTGCCCTCTCCAGTACACCATCACTCCCGTACAAAAATCTTGCAACGATCGGCCTGTTTTTGTTTTGGTTAAATCGTCCATATCGATGAACGTTTCCAAAGTCCAGTTTCCAGTCGATTCCGAGTTCGAAGTAGATAAAATCACGCAATTTGGCCTCCATATCTTCTTCTTTAGTATCACCAGCTCAACTCTGGCCTCCATATCTTCTTCGTTAGTCTCACCAGCTAATTTCGTGAATAATAATTGTACTTCATTGAGCGTCATTGAAGATTAACTACAGTCTTTTATATATCTCAACTGATTCGATTGATTGATTGTATCTTGCTTAACGTCTCACTCGAGAACTTTTCACTCATATGGAGACGTCACCAAGATCGGTGAAGGGCTTCAAATTTAGGCCTATGCTCGGCGCTTACGGCCATTGAGCAGTGAGGGTTTTTTTAGCGTGTCACACCTACTGTAACACGGGTCATCCGTTTTTAAGGTCATCTCCGAGGACCCGTGACATTCACACCTGATGCCGAGCGCTTGGTGATGGAACTGTCACTACCTGTTTTAACGACTTAGGTGTATCGCGGCCGGGATTCGAATCCCGGGCCTTCCGCATGCGGGGCGAACGCCCTAACCTCTCGGCCACCGCGGCTGCAAGAGCTTGTTCTGCGTATAGTCAGTTTTTAAATCGAGGTAACCTACTGACAAACAAGTTGATGGTACAGGGGTTTCAACAGTCTCGATTGAAGTCAGCATTTCGCAAATTCTATGGTCGTTATAACGATCTAGTTCGTCAATACAACCTGTCATTGGGTCAAATACTGTCTGACGTGTTTCATATCGATTGTTAAGACGTCTTGGCACGCTGGTTTTGGCTGCGGGTGGCTCCGTTTGCCTGGGTGTGATATGGGGCTCACGGCGGGTGTGACCGGTCGACGGGGGATGCTTGCTCCTCCTGGGCACCTGGTCCCACCTCTGGTGTGTCAGGGGGTCCGTGTTTGTCCAGCTGTCTGTTTTGTATTGCTTGTGGGAGTTGTGAGATTGATCGCTGTTCGTTATCTTCATCTTTCATTTGACCAATATCTTTTTTTTTCTGTTTGCAAAGTTCGTACATTCACTTATCCAGGAGTGTCTATTGGCATTTTTCTGCTCTCATTTCTTGAATGTCTTTTCGGAAATCACCAACCTTATTAGAAACGTATGTAGCACACTACTCTAATCCCACAGATCCCTTCTCTACAATTCTCAATTTGTTGTCTGTTTCTCTGATTTTATTTTAATCTTATTTTCTACCTGTGTTAATCTTGTATCAATTGAATCAAATTTTTGTTCTACAGTATCAAGCTTGGCAAGTTTATAACTGAGTCCAGGTTTGATTTTTTTATTTATTTTTTTTTTTTTTTTTTTTTTTTTTTTTTTTTGATTTTTTTTTTTTTGCTTTTCGGGTACTTTCAGTACTTTGATTTGTTGTGTCTTTTAATACGAAACTTCCGAGATAGCAGCTCTTCTGTGATAGAGGTACGTTCAGTGTTCTGTTGAACGTTTGGGTGGGTACAAGATGTACATTGTATACATATACTATATAGACTAGCTATGTAAATACGGATAAAAGTAATGAAAGTGTTAATTTTGTTTATATCAGCCGTTGGTGTACATTAAACTAACCTTATCAAGAATAATATTTGATTGAATTAGGCCATTAATTAAATTAAATATGAAATTATGTTTTATTCCCTCTTCTGCACGAGTGATATTTTAATCAAAGAAAAAGGTGATTAATCGATTTTTGTTTGAGGTATTTTATTATCAAATATTAATAAATTTACTAATATTGTATGTCCCTGTAGTTTGAGTGGTTGAATGATGTCTGATAATCGATCTTTATAGGGCAATATATCGCTAGCATATGTTCCCACCGCGTGTGGACGATTGTATGTTTTGCGTCTCACTGTGCGTAAGAGTTCCACAAAGGGAAAGAACGATTGGGCAACTCGGAAATTGCGTAATACGTAATTTCCGAGGCTTTGCTACTTTATCAGTTGATTCTTTGAAAGCATGATCATGTTTCGGATTTGATGTTTGACATTTGTGTACTGATGTTGATGTTTTGTCACTATTGTCTTTCATTAATCAGCAGTTACAAAGTCATATAAGTGCTGTTAGGAGAGAAATTTTAAGAAATAGGTTGGTTGGATATTAACATCCCTCTCGAGAATTTTGCACTCATATGGAGACGTCACCATTGCTGCCAAATTTAGGCATATGATCGGCGCTTACGGCCTTTGATCAGAGAGGGATCTTTATTTGCTGTGACACGGAGCCTTGGTTTAAATGCGGTCTCATCGAATGACCGCCCCATTTACCTGCCTCTTACGGCAAGCAATACAGGGGATACTAAAGACCTATTCTAGCCGGATCCCCACGGGATAGGTGGAATGACTTTACAAAACCATTTCATATGGTCATGTGAAAATATGTGGTATGTAAGAAAAAAGTATTAAACATTGGATTTGTTTTATTCATTGAATTCAATAACTCAAAAGCAATAATTCTTTGGATTTTCATCTGTTGATAACATGAGATCAATTTACAGCACCTGCAAAATAAAGAAGAGCATGTGTAAACTTAAATTCAAAAGAGGTTTTAGAGTACTGTGAGTAGATGAAGTGGATTACCGTAACAGTGATATTCTGATACCGGTCCTTACCTTTGGTATTCTGTAATGCTTTCCACCGGTCGGTATCTTTCCGACTCTTGGATTTCTTTTTAATATGTTGCTTTCAAATGCACTGTCTCCAATGCTTTGCTCCCAGACGTTCCCTGGTCGTCTGCTGTTGATTCTTTGAAACTGCGCGATAGAGGTCCTGCCAGGCTGGTAAACACTGGGAAATTTTCCTCCACTGGATATTTGTCTGATACCTTCAAAAGAACGATGTATTCTAGCTGGGACATTTCTTGTGCTGGTCCGGCCAAAACTAACTAAATCATCGCCATGGATAATTTGGCTTTGGGGAAATCCGAAGCTATTGAAATCATTCTTTGATTGTTTTGGGGTGTTTATCAGACTAGTATCAAATTTAGTTTCTCTGTGATCTACTGGATAAGGTGTTCTGATGGATTCTCTCTGACGTGAGCCACCAAAAAAGGCGGGTCTTCTGCTGTTTAGGATTCCTGAACCGAAAGGTCGGCCTTGAGCAATACCAGAGCTTCCAAAATCTATATCTGCTTGAGCTTTAATCCCACTATATTTAATACCCGAAGAGTGAGTTCCTATAGATGGGTACGGTAGAGCTACGGGACCTACACTGTCTCTTCTCCATTCTCCTCTCCCAATTGATCTGGAATTGACGCTAAAAGGGATGTTGTTGATTGGTTCTGTCGGAAAAGATTGTGGCGGAAATGCAATTTTCTGAGCTTCTCCTTTGTTAATATGCTTCTTTGGAGTCCATGGTCTGCTCTCTCTACTTCTCCCTGTATCCAATAAGCGACTCTCAGGGTATGTGATATCACTTACACTGCCAGTAAACGGGCCAGACCCCAGGTTCCCTCCCGCAATGTACGGCGGACGGTTAGGTTCTATACCACTGTGTTGGTTTCTAAATGGACGATCACTGGAAATAGCAGGACCAAAACTTATGTCTGTATCTTGTCTGGCGAATCCGTCAAACCCTGGAAGTCCCTTGGTTTCTGGATAAATACCAGATCTGTGGTCTGAATGAAAGGAAATTCCGCTACTTTTGATACCGTTGTTCCTGTTCCTCAAATGACGATCTTTCGAGATAATTGGACCAAATTCCTGTCCTGTGAATCCGTCAAATTCTGGGAATCCCTTGGTTTCTGGATGAATACCAGATATATGGTCTGATTGAAAGGAAATCCCGTTACTTTTTATACCGTTTTGTTTGTTCCTAAATTGACGATCATTGGAGATGATTGGACCAAAACTTATATCTGTATCTTGTCTTGAGAATCCGTCAAACCCTGGAAGTCCCTTGGTTTCTGGATAAATACCAGGTATATGGTCTCCTTGAAAGGGAATCCCGCTACTTTTTATACCGCTATGTCTGTCCCGGAACTGAAAATCACTCGGAATAGCAGGACTAGCTTCTGAATTGATTCCAGCTACAGATTGAAAGGAATTCCCACTACTACTTCCTTCAAGATTTAAAAAACCGTCACCCAGTAACTGGTCCCCATTACCATACAAAGGTGGAATGTTCGTTTTTCCTGTCAGTAGTGGCGGTAAATCTCTTCCGTACGTCCTTCCGTCCACATTAAACTCGCTTACTCCTCCAGTCAGTAAGTCAAGTGCAGGTGCGCGAAATGATTTCTGCTCACCCGGGTAACTCTTGCAGGACACGAACACAAGCAACAATGCAGAGACTGCGAACTTAATCATCTGAAACATGCAACAGACTAAACATTAAGAAACCCCTTATAGCTCGGGTGAGATGTACAATTGTATGGGAATATGTTGTCGATATCAATATGCACGAACATAAACAAGATGTGCAAGAAATACATGTTAATTTTTAAAATACATGAGGGTATGAACAGCGATGTTTTACGTCCACATACTGAACGAAGCGCTTTGATGCTTCATGAATTGTATACTGGGCGGAGCGTTGCTGTTCATATCCTCATGTATTTTCATTTTATATTTACATTTTACTTTTATTTCTGTTGAACTATTAACTATGTGTGTTAATAATTGTGTTAATATGTGTTAATTTTATTGATCAAGATTCATACGCACATTGTTCACATTCATGAGTAAATGGCTATCAATTCAATTTGTAGAGATATAGAAAGTACAGAAAGTATTATTTTTTTTATATTTACATGTGGAGAACTGATCTGTTCATAAAACATGTATCAAATCAGGGATAGACATTAACGGTTGTCCGATTGTCCGAGGCAAGTGAAAACCCATGCAGTTCGGCCCCGATGGGCAAGTGGTTATTTAAGTAGGAAATGTGATTATAATAATTGTGTTAAGCTTGATGAATATAAAATATTAGAACGTAAAGTCCAACTCCATATATTGCTGTTTTCTTTACCAAATTGTCAGATTATAGCGAAGGCCCATTCTAGTAGACCGTACTGTATCAATTGACAGAAAGAGATAATTTGAATTACTGGTTGACAGGCTTATTAGAGTCTAAAATATTTCGGACAATTAAGTTTTTCAGGATCTAGCCTACAGAAATCTAGGTAGGAACTTTATATATGTATTATATATACATTACCCAATAAAGTCTTACAGAGCTTGGTTTTAAGGGAGGAGGTCGTCAAATGTGTAATTTTGGGCCAGGTACCAGTGAATGCATGCGAGTTTTTCATTGTCAAATTTTCAGTGCCTACATGTTTTCACAACCAAAAATTGTTAATCGATCTACTGAGGTCATTTTTCTCGTTCAGAAAATGCCACATTTGCAACGTTAGTAATTTTTTTTACATTCTATATAATATAATTAATATACAGTATACATTTCATGGTAATAAGTAGAAATCAACGCAAAAAAACTATTAAGTATATCTTGGGGACGGATTATTGGAAAAGTATGCTTCCGGCTGAAGTTTGGGTACGTTGTCGATTACTAATGTCGGTTCGGTAACGAAAATGATATATACAATGTCAGTAACTTCTATAAGCTGTCTTAGGTGTATATACATGTAAGAATCAGAGAATATATACGTCAAGAAATTGAAATTCACACAACTTACCTCTGCAGCAGTGAAGACCAGCAAACTGTCTGAATGTGAAAATAATGAAACAAAATTGAGTTTTTATACTTAATGAGGATTTTTTTTATTACATATAAGACGGATTAGTAACTTTAAGAGTTCAGGTCATGCTAATTTCTGGAGCAATGTGATTACTTTACATATAGTGTACACTGATACGTCCCCCTGAACCACATCACGCGGGCGTGTGTCGGAGAGGCACTGGTGTCGTCAGCGTCATCACTCGTAGGAAACCGAAGATTAATAATAATACCTACACAATACATCATTCAAGGTTCTGATTTGCACTTATATTAATATCCTATCGAGAAACAGAACACGGGTCCTTTTAACATTCAATAAACTAACAAATACATTAGTGACTGGTTTGCTAGCCTGGTTCCGGTCTACCTCTAACTGTACTGTACGGAGCATTGTGGGTAGGCCGGAAACAAGCTACTGGTTTGTCCCTGATTCAGCTTCAGCGGCAGACATTACATGCGGTCTGACTGCCTGTTTGTAAACACTGTTTCCGGAATGAGATATCAACTACTATTTGAGTTATAGTAATGAAAATACATGAAGTGTCTCCGTATTTTTCTATCTGTACTTTATTCATATTTTATTCGAGATCAAAAGGTTAAGTTATTAGTTCAAGGTCACGTATTGTAAGAAATGAGCGGTTTTCAAGTGATATATTTTGAAAATTCTATTCGAGCTTTAGCAATGGAATTCCCATCTTTAAATTTCTTCGAAGATTTACATTCCCCCTCCAACTTTGTATTTGTCCCTTTTGATTAAAATCAGACCCCATTATCCTATCGTTGGGCCCAACAATTATATACTGAGTACGGGGTCTGGTTTTTAATCAGGGCAGGCTAAAATTTATCAAACAAAATAACTGTTTTGGGGGCAGAAGTCAACTTTTTGAATACCTATAAAGAATGTAAACTAACTACAGAATTTGAAAATAGAGAAAGTAAATAGATGAAACATTGATATTGTTGGTCCGGTGCCTGCGTGGAGCCATTAATGCCGTTTTCATATTTCCATACTTGGTCTGTAACTGTCGGTTTTTGTCATTATTACGACACGCACAAGCCTTCAACGTGTATTTTAATACAGTTATAAGTGAAATCGTCGTTAAATAAATGACTAAGTGTTTTCTACATGTACATCATAAAAATTACTCAGGAATATTTTTTGAAAATACAAATGTATATGTAATTGTATCTTTCATTGATGAAAACTTCATTGTGAACCTGATAAACTATGAATACTTCCTTGTTATCCGTCAACTGAATATTCATAGAAAGCCATCCATCTAACTGTCGTGGTCGGCATGATAAAGTAATTGTTTTTATTATGCATAAACCTGTGCCGATCAGGGACAATAACCATAAAGGGACATTAGCTGTTAAACTCGTACATGTATTTGCTTATTGGTATCAAAATGCCTAAAACAATTTTACATTACAGAACAATCACCACTGACATCTTAAAACTCATACAAGTTAAACTGTAACAATAAAAATGCTTTCACGCCCACAATGTACCGACAGAACATTGATCTGACGAGGCGACATGTTTTAGTACGGAAACGTTCAAGTGCTCCCTCTTGTTCTCCGACATCAACAAGTCAATGGGAAGAAGAGCTTTTTTCTTTAACTTTATGTTATGAGACTCCATATATATGCACTGAACGACATGTATTTTTCGTCTTGATTGTATTTATATAAATCAATAAATGATTTGAAACGTTTGTTCACGAATCATCAACATGTCATATCAAGAAGTTGACATGTCGCTGATTTTAATGACTTTTTATCATTTCGACAAACTTTCATGTTTGTGTATGTTTGTGTGATGAAACATTTTTTCCCTGTCTTTTGTGCAAAATTAGGCCTAATAATAGATAATCTCTGTATATTTGTGAGTTCTATGTCAGATCTATTTTTGAATTCCCAATACAATTCCGCTTTTTCATTAAACTTTCTGAGTTGCACTGTGTAATGATTGTCGTCATGGTTTTCACACGACTCTTGTAAAATAATTCTAGCATTATGCTGAAGTCGCCGAAAAGATGCTCAAAATATATAAATTTTTGAAATTGTATCTTAACATTCAATCATCCAAACGACTTAATGAAATCGGCTCCTAAGGTGTTTAAAATGTTTAGAAAACAATAGGAGTATAAAACACCAGGCAAAGTAACATAGAGTAAAATAACTGTAGATATCTTTAATCATTTGAAGATATCAAAAATTCATTTGATGCGCATAATTCAATTTAAGATCTCTTCAAATAATTAATGATATCCTTCTGAATTATTGTGCAATAATTAATCTAATTAGTGCAGATAATTGAATTATTGCCTTCTTCGATTGAATTAATGATATCATTAATTCAATTGATGCGCACAACCTTTCTTTTCGAGAGAGACCAATTATTTTCAATTCAAAAACATCCACAATTAAATTTAATGATCTCTTTCACTGAAATGTTGGTCTCTTTAAAATAATCAATGCTTGCATTAATTCTTTACACAAAATCATTGTAAATATCTAAAGATACCTTCAATTGAATTAAAAAGATCATTTATACAGAGCTCCAAATAAAATTTTGCGCAATATTTCAATTATTTCCCGCAAAAATTCAAATGATGCATGCGTCAAATCAATTGAATTATTGCGCGCAATAATTGAATTACTGATATCTTCATATAATAAGGAAATATTCAATTATTTGCGTTTATGTTAATTTAGCGATCCATAGATGAGGAACTTTAAAAACGTTTCCGTAGACTAGTTGACAAAATGATCTGTTTTGTCGAATTGTCTAGAATAGGTCCTCAGTACCCCTTGCTTATCGTAAGAGGCGACTAAATGGGGTGGGCTTACGGATTAGACCGCAAAAAAAAACCCAACAACAACAAAAAAAAACCCGAGGTCACGTGTCACAGCAGGTGTGTCACAATAAAGATCCCTCCCTTCTCAAAGGCCGTAACCGCCGAGCATATGCTTAAATTTTGCAGCCCTTCACCGGCAATGGCGATGGAGCAATCACTAACTTTTTTTTTACGGAGTCCTGTATTAGCGGGTCTCGAATCCACGACTCCTGGTTACGAAGCGAAAGCTCTAGATAACTACTGATTTTCACAGGGAGCGTGTAAAATTTAACTAAAAATCCGCTCCAGTTTATTTTCAAAATAGGAAGAGTTCCAAGTCTGAAGTTTAACTGTAAAATTTGTTGCATATCGTACAGATATCACTATTAATTTCAAAATATTAATAATAAAAGCTTATATATATTATAATTCTAAAAGAATTCGCTACAAGAATTGAATAAAATTATTTAGATATTAAAATCATCTCATAAACTTCCAAAACTAACGACATTTCTCATGTACATGACATTTTGTATTGTATTTATCTTGTTACATACAATCAACTACATTATGTTTCCTTGTTTTGTTATTCAGAATTTAAAAAAAAAAAAGCATCACTTTTCTTTAATTTCAACAATTTCTACCTCACTTTAATTGTGAGGTCCCAGTTACAGGTTATATCTTATATGTACATACATATACACACGTAACATGTTCAGTGTAAACTTCGACCATTCTCAATAATGTATAATTTTTCATGACATTTCAAGTACAATTTACACGTACTTGCATTCTATTTCGTTTCTACAAAAAAATCTTGGAGTATATTAACACATCTCGTTTTTTTAAGTTAGTTAGCTTATTTTGATACAGTTACTGGTTGTTTGCAAGGTTAAAGGGCAGCTCTTATGTCTTATAAATGGACATCATTAGTCCTGTAGGAGAGAAATTTTTTTGAAACAATCTGGCATTGAACCCGGGAGCCTTACATTTCTAGTTAATTGATGCAACCACTGAGCTACCCACGCCAATATACGAAATACGCACTACTATAGTACAAAATTGAAATATGCATTACTACAGTACGAAATTGAAATATACATTACTACAGTACGAAATTGAAATATGCATTACTACAGTACGAAACTGAAATATGCATTACTACAGTACAAAATTGAAATATGCATTACTACAGTACAAAATTGAAACCTATTTTGGAAATGGTACAAGGACTCCTCATGTTGAGAACTCAATGCGGAGCAGTTTGATTAAAATTAGATCCTTTGAGCCGCTCTGCTTGTGTAGCAATCTGCATGAGCAGATCAAAGGGTCTGATTTTAATCAGATTGATCGAGGAGATGAAAAATTAATTTTAGAGAAAATACCAGAAACTTAATATACTGAACTCATTTTAAATCTAATTCAGTCTTGATATCAATAAACTGCTGATATTATCATATACTCTTTCCTCATACCAGACACTCAATATACAGTTCAATCTGAATGTTTGTATTTCTAACTTTCAATCAATATTTTAAGATTTGAAGTATCTTTAGAAGGTGAAAAGGCATTCTATTAATTTATGATACAATGTTATTAGGAGTGCATGACTTCATAACTTATAGGCTTTTTTTCAATTTGTACAAGTATGCATTTTTTTCAACATCTTTTGACTTTATGACGTCCCCATATGTGACAATGCACTTTTTATAAATGTATCAAAAGCTACACAATTTGTTTTCAACATTCAAGCAATAGTTGTTCAATTCTGCATCCTTAAAACAGCACTAAAATGGACGTACATATACAAAATGTAAATCATGTCAAAATGTCTTGCCATGTACACACATCAGAGTAAATCTATGACCCCCTCAGAAATTTTTCACTTGTAAAATTGTTATTCTCACCAGGTTTTTTATTGATGCATTATATCCTTCCAAAAGGAGATAATAATAAATTTGTTTTACAAAGATTACAAGTAGTTTATCATTATAAGCCTCCAAACGTGTACGTCAGGCACACATATAAAACACTGTAGGTGTTTTTACTGCATTTTATAGTGCAGTTCAAAAGCCATGTTTTATTCTATATCATGATTGGAAACATAAATACAAATTACAAAAATCTATTTTGTTTCATTTCTTAAAGTTTAATTATCTTGTTTCCTAATTTTTCAAAATCAGATGGAAGTAAGAGTTATTGCCCTTTATACAGACTGTACATCATGCATCTCTATATCTATGTGCATCTATAGACAACTAAACTAATCCCTGATATCTTGCATTGGTGGATTACTGGGGTGGATCTCGAGTGTGTTCTGGGGTGTCAGAATCACACTTTTTTCAGAAAAACGTAGTTTTCTATGCATAATGCTTCAATTTTCCAAAGTGCTGAATCTCCCGCAAGAGTGTTACGAAAGCCATGTATTTCATAAATGGTCAATTGTTAAAACCTTGTAACAGTGTCACCATTATAAAATGTAAAAGAAAACTTGGAAAATTTAATTGTTATTGCACTTAAGAGGTCCAACAGTTTCTGTCCTATCAGCTGCCAAGCTTGATTTGTAGATACATGGTCGACTACCTTGTCACCAGTGTCACGAACACAGTCTAGGTCTACTCCATCTGGCATGGGTAGTCTGTCCCCGGTGAATTTATTATGCAGCTTAAAGTACACATCAATGGTGTGAATGCACTCCTGTGTCTTGAACAGCAATACCTCACCAGTTAGATGTAAACATCTGGAAAAATCAATGGACGCAAATATTTATATCATTTTTCTAGAGGAGCAAAATTTAAAGAAATTTGTGTTTTAATATTAACATAATTAATATTGTAAATATATTGTTTTTAGCATGTATGACATTTGGCAAGAATAGGTTTTTCAACAATTCAGTTCACCTAAATCGAGACTTGAGTACACCATATTCCCATTCTACAACACGAGTTCTGCGCTATTGTAGTTGATTGCATGCTGATTTCGTGGTATATTGATTGGCGTCATTAGATAACCTGAACACACAAAGTAATTCATATTAGATACTAATTAGCTAAACAAATGGGTAAATCTTAATCATATCAAGTACAACTTTGAATACCAGGTAATTAATTTATGTATCATACCTGAATCTCCTAGAAGCCAGCCACTGCAACCAAGACTCAAGATCTGATTCAAGTTGGAATTCTCAAAAACAAAACTGTCATGAACAGCTCCCGGCCACTTACAAACCAAATTGATAAAAACTATTAGAAAACAATTTGAAGAAGTCACAGTTGTGATAACCAGTCTAGTCAAAATGAAATATGTCCTTATCATAAATTTTTACAATAAAATTTGAGGTTCAGTCCACAGGGGCTAAGCCCGTTTGGGCCCGAACTCTGTGATACCACAAACATGTTTATGATATCGAGTTCGAGCCCAAATGGGCTTAGCCCCTGTGTCCCATGACGATGCAACAAACTTTTAAATTCATATCAATTTCATTCATACCTACATGTAAGTGTGACTTCAGCTACAGTTTGTACATTAAGGGCATGAAATCCTTTCCGGCACACATAGCTGGGTTCATTCTCTGATGGAGTCTGTCTCTTTATTAGAGTGGCATCTAGAACAGAGCCCAGCACTTTTGGAAATTGTGCCTTTCTTAAAAATTCTGTTATAGTTTGGTGATTTCCTCCTCTCTTGAAGGAAAATTTATATTCTGCAGTCGATGGCAGAGTGATACCATCACTGTCTGTGGCAACCCAAACAGGTGACTTGGAAATACAATGTAAGTCTGCACATTTATGAGTAAAAGATTCCCTTTGTTAGGCACCTTATTGTGGCCAAAACTTGATGATTGTACCTACAAAAATAAGTCGCATGTCAACATAATTGTCTCGTATGCTGAAAGCATTAGATCGCATGTCTACATAAATATCTTGCATGTTGACTAAACAAGTCACATGTCTATAAATCATTACATGACACATTGAGATAAATAAGTTGCATCTTGCATGTATCACAATGCACTTACTGGAGTTAGTAAGTTAGTTACCAATATAAAAATCAGATCTCTAAAAAAAAAATTGGTAACTTGCATGTGGACATAACTAATGCATGTAATTTTATCTTGTATGAAGGGGACAGAAATATGCCACGATAGAAAGTATTTAAAAACGCGAAGTAAAAAAAAATGTGTTTTTCAATAATATAAAGGCCCAGTGAAAAAATATTGATTGATAATGACTTTTTCCAAACGTTAAGCCCATCAATCTAAGCGAGATTCGTCTTGGCTGGATATTTGGACTGACGCCTCTAGATATATAGACGTCAGTCCAAATATCCAGCCAAGACGAATCTCGCCGAGATTATAGGCCCATATAAAGCTATGACACATTCGAAGCCAGACGTCAAATAAGTACTTGTCGTTTTCCCTTAAACAGAAACTCCATTTGGTTAAAAACATGTACCATTTATGTTTTTGTATATTTCTTGGAATTCATGTGGAAGATTCACTAACAAATCGTAGATCGTGAACGTAAACGTACGTGGTTTTCGGCGTAATTTGACGTCATAAAAACAATCTGTCAACGCGTCACTCTGTAGTAAACATCTTCAAAGGCCGCTGCATGTTGTGGACGAAGATGAAGGTAGGTTCTTTGGATGTTGCAGTATAATAATATGATATCCTCTCCCCCTTCCCTACCCCCTCCCCCGAAAAGTAAGGTAGCAGCAGCGTGATGTTGTCGTAAATTTTTCTTAGGAACATATCATTAATATTTTTTTAACAATAGGCCTACGGTTGTAAATGTCAGCACATACCTAAGCTAGATCTAGACCTAACAATCTTCTTTGGGACATAAATATATCAGTTCAAGTCAGTGTCGTAAATAGTCGGTTTACGGTCATTGTTTACATTCATGATCATGGAAAACATGTCGATTCCTGACTATCAGTGGATATCGTAAACCTCATTCAGACACAAGGTATAATCTATACGTCTTTAGAATCGCGATAAGATGGGATTTATTGGAAGTTGATATTTTTTTTTAAATATAAAGTCTGTTTGTCAGATCACAGTAAATTTTATTAAGTCATGGAAACCCGAATTTCCTCCGAAAGGTTTTTCTGACAGAAAGAGCGAAATCGGCAAGGTGCTAAAGGACAAGATAAGATAAAAGATTTAAATGGAAAAAAAACCAAAAAAACATCATTTTGAAATGATTTTTCCTGTCGGACAATGCTTATTAGAAGGATTATAAAAACTCGAGCGAGATTTAATTAAACTCTAACTTCCATGCATACACTTCGCCTTCCGAAGTGGTTCGAAATTTTCATGTAGAAAATCAGTGCAACAAGAATAGATTCTGCACACTTTTCATTGCATCCCACTCCATCTTCCTGCGTGTATAAAATATATTTGCTAGGTCCCAGTTTTCACATTTTGATTCCCAGGCCTGGAGGTTATAAAACTTATAAAACTCATACTCAGACTCAGCCATGTTTGTTTCGAGTACAACTCTGAGCAAGCTCCAAAGCATACTCGAAAAATCTTTAGGATGTACTCCATATGAGTATGAGAATTATTTTGGAAAAGTTTTATAACCTTTACTTTGAGTATGAGTATGATTTAGAGCACACGGAGTTCGTGTTTGAGAATGAAACCATGCTCAAAAAGTTTTATAACCTCCAGGCCTGATAATGCAAGTGTGATTACCAAGTGTGTATATCTTTAATTCAGTATAATTTTGATTAGTTTCAGTCCGGGTATCATCCGGAGTCAGTGCTATCAGCCCAAGCACAAGGGAGTGGGGGGTTAATACTTTCCATGGGCCAATACCAATGTTGAGATCAAAACAATGGAAAACACCAACTGAATGTATATTATTGTTGATTTTGCAACACTTTTCACTTGGACCTCTGGGCTTTGTGTTTGTTACTTACACAGAAAGAAAACTGTGTTTCATCTTATCATTACTGTATGTATGTTTTTGACTCGTACTGAGATGTCGCCAGCCGTGTGGGAAATGAAAATGTCTCTGCTTTTGTGAATTTAAGTTTTGGTGTTTAAATATTAGCACTTCTCCTGCATGTGCAAAGAATGTGGTCAAATAATATTGTTGTGTTCATAACATTTTTCTCTTGCCTGAAAAAAAAAGAGCAGAGATTGTCTTGGCTTGAAATGTGTCTGGTTCAGATTCCTGGCCTTTTGTTTTTCTCATGTGTATTAAAAACAAAACTGGCAAGGTATATCATAATTATATATTTTAAAAGTTTGAAAGTTCATGCATTTGTTTTGATTTCTCCTTATTTCTTATAAAGAGACACAGTATGCAGGTTATCAATATTATCTTTGCAAATTGTGTAAAAAAAAAGTTTTCACCAGAGTTACTTCCCATGCAGTGACAATGTATAAAATGTAAAATATTTTTTAAAAAAAAACAACCTTTTTTTTCAATTTCTAAATAAATGAAATAAGATTTGAAGACAAGAAAGCCTTAAAATAACAACTTGATATTTCAACCCCCAGGGCAATACAGCCTCATAGGTCCATGCTGCTGTCTTGGTTAGCAGTTTTTACATGTATTGTAGTAATTAGGGCTATACGGACTGTGGATATCGGCCTGGATAGCTCAGTGGTTAGAGCACCTGACTAGTAATGCAGGGGTCCCGGGTTCGATTCCCGGTCCAGCCAAAGATTTTCTCCTCTCTCCTTTAAATATACTACATTTGGTGCCGTTGACCACCCCTGGTGGTAGACTACCAGGGGCAAAATGAACCTGGTTTGATATTGAAAGACAATTATAAAATTATAATTGATCTTAAGGAGGGAGGAATGTAGTAATTAGGGCTATACGGACCGTGGATATCGGCCTGGATAGCTCAATGGTTAGAGCACCTGACTAATAATGCAGGGGTCCCGATGTATTCATACACGCTTGAAAACAAATAACATAGTGTGGGGAAACTATTCAAATTTTTGCAATTGTTAATAAAGTGAATGAATTGGAATTATAAGAATCAAACATTCTTTTTGAAGAATTTATCGATGTGTAAACTCCAAACATTTTACTCACAAACTTAACATAAAAGTGCTTCGCACTTTTATTCAGTTTGTGAGTAAAATGTTCGGAGTTTACACATCGATAAAATCTTCAGAAAGAATGTTTAATCCTATAATAAAACTGTCCTGTCAATCCATGAAAATTGTCCTCTGTGAATGATCTTGAATTTGAATGATTCCACATAATGTGATCTGTGTTGTGAAATGTGGATCCCACAGTTTACTTACCAAGTTTCAGTGCCTTATCAAATATAATTTTAGGAAGAGATGTCATCTAGAATCATTTGTTAGTTTACACGACCTAGTGACCTTTGTTACTTTACACGACTTAGTGACCTTTGATCTCAGTCATAAACAATAGTGGTTATCTTAATGTCATAGATACTCAACTTGCAAAGTTGCTTTGCTCAATGGTATTGTAATCTGGAAATAATTTTTCAACCATCGCTAAATGATGTGGCGACATTGGCCCTAGACTATTTTAACCTCAAAACAATTGGTATCAAACACACTCTTCTTACTCTATAAAGTTTCATTGCTGAAACACATGAGACTGATGTTAACATACAGAAACCAAGGTGTTACAGACAGGTGGACAGATCCAAATCAATAGTCCGAGTTTTCCCACTATAATTGGGTGACAAAACTTGTGCAATACTTACTCATAGGTGACCAAAATGGTCCATTCTCTCTCTTGGCCGATATAAACTTCTTGTTTCATTAAAGACAGATAATTGATTAAAGAGTCAACAATGCAAGATAAAGAATATACCAAAAATCTTTGAGCATTTTCTACACATTTTGTTGACACTAAGCGAATTTCCTATGAAATTGCAATATTATTGTTTTAACACACAATTCCACTGGATTAAATCCCAGTGCCTGCCACTGTAGTAAAAATTAAGTCAGCATTGCAAATAGCAAATATCTAGTACTCTACATATTTTAAATGACCACACAGATTCCTTCTTAAAAGATTTTTGTGTTTACTTTAAACGATTAAAGAATTAATGACTTGGATATGAATCAAGGGACTCCTCTGGCAAAAGTGTGCATTGTAATAGAATTATAAAATAGTATTTAGACGAATGCAGTATTGGGCGTTGGATAGTAAAAAACATGGATAGATCAATGCAGGCTGTTACAGGGTATAGTGTATTGTACTTTGATTTAACAGGTGGTTTTTTTGTAGACATTCACTTCATGTACACATGCATTACAAATGCTAATGACCTGTTGTTTAATACTGCAATAGCTAGAGAGTTGGACAGTATTTATATAGATGAAAGTTTGTCTCCAGGAGTTGGTTTTTATAAAGAGATTCCTTTTATAATTCTTCTGAAAATCATTCATTTTGGCCTTGAGAGTGAATTATTAAAACATGTATTGCCATGTATATCTCTTGTCTCTTAGACTGCATGGTCGTAGTCGATTGTGTAAACTTCAGGACTGGGTTGCTCAAAACAGCAGATTTCCAACACCACATATTTCACAGTGTTAAAATATACCCATGAAAAGACCATATCCTCCGGGCTATCAATATTTAATCGGCCTGATTAATAACAGGGACTTCACCCTTTTGTGCTTGTTAATCAATCTGCTCTGAATGAATTGTAATGAGAGCATCAGGGTCTCTTGGCCACAACACATTAATTATGTATATTTCCGTAGGATGCTATATTTTCTCGCATATGTTGCCTTAATTTTTTTTTCTTCCCTGATCCAACCCATTTCTTCCATAATTTTTGTACACTATATGCGTTCAGTGCAGATTGAGTACAGGTAAAGTTGTGCTTTAAATGGTGGATTTTTACATGCTGCATGACAATGCACACGTAATTAAAGCAAGCATGCAGATTTAACATGTAAGTATATATTACACTGAAATGTATGGATTCAATGAATAACGTGATAACGTGCACTTGGTTAACTTGATTTTATAACCAGAGCTGAGGGAATACTCGTAACAGTATTGAACTATTACATGTGCATGTATGTAATATTAAATTTGTCAAATAATTGTAAAGAAACACATACAGAGCTGAGGGAATTCAGAGTTCTTAAGTATTACATGTACATGTATGTAGCATTTAATGAGTCTAACTATTGTAAATATACATGTATAGTTTGTGGGTACATGTTTTCCCAAAGGAGGGGGAGACATTTCAGCTTTCAGTGCCACAATCTGTGTTAAATCCCTCTGTGATGGTCGGTGTTTTGAGAATACCAAATCATAACCCTGTTAGTCTAATTTGTGACTGATGTGACTTAATTAGTACCAATATTTTTGTAGATGTCCTGTGTACAGTAGGATTTCCAGAACACGGCACTTCCTGTACAGCATCCCAGAGGAAGTCAGAAATAGTGGGTACACACTGTATCATTATCTCATTGTATCAATATCAGACATAGTGGATACACACTGTATCAATATCAGAAATAGTGAGAACACACTGTATCAATATCAGACATAGTGAGTACACACTGTATCAATATCAGACATAGTGAGTACACACTGTATCAATATCAGAAATAGTGAGTACACACTGTATCAATATCAGACATAGTGAGTACACACTGTATCAATATCAGACATAGTGGAAACACACTGTATCAATATCAGACATAGTGAGTACACACTGTATCAATATCAGACATAGTGAGTACACACTGTATCAATATCAGACATAGTGAGTACACACTATATCAATATCAGACATAGTGAGTACACACTGTATCAATATCAGACATAGTGAGTGCACACTGTATCAATATCAGAAATAGTGAGTACACACTGTATCAATATCAGAAATAGTGAGTACACACTGTATCAATATCAGACATAGTGAGTACACACTGTATCAATATCAGACATAGTGAGTACACACTGTATCAATATCAGACATAGTGTGTACACACTGTATCAATATCAGACATAGTGGATACACACTGTATCAATATCAGACATAGTGAGTACACACTGTATCAATATCAGACATAGTGAGTACACACTGTATCAATATCAGACATAGTGGATACCCACTGTATCAATATCAGACATAGTGAGTACACACTGTATCAATATCAGACATAGTGTGTACACACTGTATCAATATCAGATATAGTGAGTACACACTGTATCAATATCAGACATAGTGAGTACACACTGTATCAATATCAGAAATAGTGAGTACACACTGTATCAATATCAGACATAGTGAGTACACACTGTATCAATATCAGACATAGTGAGTACACACTGTATCAATATCAGACATAGTGTGTACACACTGTATCAATATCAGACATAGTGAGTACACACTGTATCAATATCAGACATAGTGTGTACACACTGTATCAATATCAGACATAGTGAGTACACACTGTATCAATATCAGACATAGTGAGTACACACTGTATCAATATCAGACATAGTGTGTACACACTGTATCAATATCAGACATAGTGTGTACACACTGTATCAATATCAGACATAGTGGATACACACTGTATCAATATCAGACATAGTGAGTACACACTGTATCAATATCAGAAATAGTGAGTACACACTGTATCAATATCAGAAATAGTGAGTACACACTGTATCAATATCAGACATAGTGAGTACACACTGTATCAATATCAGACATAGTGAGTACACACTGTATCAATATCAGAAATAGTGGGTACACACTGTATCATTATCTCATTGTATCAATATCAGACATAGTGGATACACACTGTATCAATATCAGACATAGTGAGTACACACTGTATCAATATCAGACATAGTGAGTACACACTGTATCAATATCAGACATAGTGAGTACACACTGTATCAATATCAGACATAGTGAGTACACACTGTATCAATATCAGACATAGTGAGTACACACTATATCATATACCTAGTAGTGTATCAGCCCTGATACACCTATCTTGGCTAGGGTGAGACATCTGCAAGTAGGTAGGGCTGTCTCTCCCTAAGGGCCGAGATTAATAGAATCCTTCATTAGTACGAGTGTGAGATAGGGAAATTCCACCGAGGGGACAAGATTCGCAGTCTTGGACGAGGCTTTGCCGAGTCCTAGACAGCGAATCTTGTTCCAGAGATGGAATTTCCCTATCCCACACGAGTAAATAATGAAGGATTATTTTTCTCACATTTTAACTACAGTTTAGTGCATAAAATTAGGAGCTTTCAGAAAATTTTAGATTATCAAAATCCTCATTTGAACTTCGATGCAAAAACTAATTAGATAGGCAGAAAGAGCATACCCGAAAATGGTTTACACTGTAAGTGTAAACTAAAAACCCCAAGGTTGTCCACCAGAAAGCTATACTACATTAAAATTTAAAGATAACAATGCAAAATATTTTTACTTCACTGTGTAACATAAATCTTCACCGTTTAACGTAAATCATAGAAAATATATGACGTCACAATCAAATGACGTCGCAGCAGTGTGAGACAGAAAAATCTCACATGGCTGTCTCACATGGGTAAAGTCGATCTCACACTGGTGATAATGTGAGAAATCTCTGTCTCGGCCCGTTGTCAAGGGGCTGTCTCGCCCTCAAATTTCAAATGGCTATTTCTTCTTTAATCTTTTGAAATCTAACATACATGTAACTACATGAAAAAATGATGTTAGACACAATTTTTTTCAAATATAATACTTTCTTCCACGACAAAATTTAATTTAAGCAGAAAAATTAAATAAAAACGTTTTCAAAAACAGCGCTAAATTGTAGCGAGTATCTAAGCAAAGGGGGGTAACCCAAGTAACAATTGTTTATTTAGAACAATAACACGTTTAACTTCATTTCAAAACAATCAACGTTCTAGGCGACAGAAAACAGTAGGAGGATTATGGAGGGTGATACTAAAGCATTATTAAAAATTCCCGGTCCTAATGGAGATCAAAATGTTAATTTACGGTAATTTTGATGTAGAAAATTGCTTTAAAACGATTTCTGAAATCTAAAATCCAGAGGAATTGGCAATAAAACGCAAAAAGCAGAACCAATATCTTCCGACGTTTTTCAACGACTTATAGATGCTAAACAGATGGGAAACGGTAAAAAAAAACTTACTTCAGTTTAAGGTAATATTCCCTAAGCAAATAAATAGCAGCATCAGATCTGTAAACATTCCTGTTCATACGATGACGCCACGTAAACAAAGTCCTACAACTCTTACAAATTATATGAAATAATGAAAACGGGCGAGTTTGGTAAATCTGAAAAAAGAAATAAAAATAATTCACTTATTTCCAATTTTAGTATTCATTAGCAAGCCCCTAGGAGCTGCTTAATGGTATATACATGTACATGAATAGCACAGCGATAGATATGACGAGTTTCTCAGCCAAGCAGTTCAGTTAATTAAAACGTCCAGATTCTAGACCACATGAGGGGATGTCCATGATTAATCATCCAATTATTGTGACCAGCAATGGAATAAAGCTACAAAACCCAGACTTTAGCATGTTTCACAATGCCAATGGTACTGGAAACATAACCATTAAAGTAAACTCACTGAAGGAATAAAATAGTCAAATATCGTTGCACAGTATACCATGTATTTATGTTTGGGTCAATACACACACCCCCCCCCCCCCCCCCCCCAATTTTTAAAAAAATGTTTATCAACTTGTTGTGTTTTAGGTATATGATATAAACAATATCACACTCTAATGTTGATCTCGGACCTGGAATTGCCCCTCGAGAGATCAACTCTCGGGGCCAATCCCAGGTCCGAGATCAACATTAGAGTGTGATATTCTATATGTATCAATATCAGACATAGTGAGTACACACTGTATCAATATCAGACATAGTGAGTACACACTGTATCAATATCAGACATAGTGGATACACACTGTATCAATATCAGACATAGTGAGTACACACTGTATCAATATCAGACATAGTGAGTACACACTGTATCAATATCAGACATAGTGGATACACACTGTATCAATATCAGACATAGTGAGTACACACTGTATCAATATCAGACATAGTGAGTACACACTGTATCAATATCAGACATAGTGAGTACACACTGTATCAATATCAGACATAGTGAGTACACACTATATCAATATCAGAAATAGGAGTTTGAGGAAGAAGAAAGTGTGATGGACCAGTGTAACAACAATAAACTCTAACTCTCTTTAGAAAGTGTGGGAATAATCATGGAATGTATAACAATTACAGCCTGCTGTAACACATATCTTCCATTCCTCGTGGCATGATATAGTTACCTATCTGATGTATAGTTACTGTTCTGGAATTTGAATTGTTGCATGTATATGTCCACCATTAACCAGAACTTGCTATTTTTAAAAAAGTATTTTAAGTGACCTTTTTTCCATTTGCAGGGAATGCCAATTACAATATAGAAATGAGTGAACAAAACCCACCAGGTAAAGCTCTAGATTGTTATTTAATGGTGTAACATATAATGCAAGACCTTTCATCTATGCTTCATTAAACTAGAATTCAGAGTCACACCAATATAAACAAAATTGTAAAGTTTATTTTTAATCAGAGGTTTACATGGTAATTATGTGCTGTTTAATTATTGTTTTTGGTCAATGCTAGATGAGGAGGATTCCGGTTATACCAGTAAAAACCGGACTGAGAGTCTGCCTACAACTGGTTCTGTACCAGATATATCAGCGGTGGAACTCTCATCTGTATGTACTGAAAGTTTCATCTGTGTACAATTTATCAAAATGAATATAACTGAGCTTCTATTATTCTAGTCTTCATAGTACAGTTGTCATGTATAACCAATCAGATGACCACTCAATCAATCATGAAGACCACTCCTTGTCTTCTAAACTCGAGAGATGTCTTGATTTAAACAAAATTCTATTGGGATTAAGTAGCTACATTCAGTAAACATAATTTTACCATTACTGTATGTACAATGTTTGATAAGGAATACTTCTTTGGTTGAGGGTTACATGTAGTTTTTAAAAAAAAAATCTCAAAATGTTTACAAAATTGCTATTAGTTACCCTTCCTTTTTTCAGTACCGATAAAGATGATCACTTCACTTCTCAAACTGATAGCACATGGTGAAATTGTATCTAAAGAACCCTTTGCTTGACAGACATCAAACTTGTTATGATAGTTTCCATAAAGAGTAGATGACCCCTTTTGATTTTCAGGTCAAAGGGTCAAAGATCAAATTACTCTGGATATAGGAAGATATTGTCCGCTTAATATCTTGAGAACCCTTTGTTTGACAAACATCGAAACTTAGTACACTAGTACATGTACATCTGAAGTAGTAGATGACCCCGAATGATTTTGAGGTCAAGGTTCAAACTTCTCTGGACATAAAAAACACTGTCTGCTCAATATTTTGGTAATCTTTTGCTTGACTTAATTATTTGAACACTGATATCTTATTTAAGTTACTATCAGATGTACGTCTCATCTACAGATTGTCAGCCTAATATCTTGATCAACTGAACCAGCCAGATAAATGAAAGATTATGAACAGAAATTTACTTATTCTGATTTTATTTTTACATCTATGGCATCTTTTGTTTGAGGAATTTGTAGCAAACTGTTACAAATTATTCATTCTTCAAAAAAGTTAACACTTTTCATTCTATAAAAAAAATCAGATTTGTTTGATTGATGAAATTATTTTCTTCTGCCTCAATTCATCATTTGCAATTGCTTTAACTCTTTCAACTCAATCTATATTACATTAGTCACTATGGTCACATTTAGAATGCCAACACATTTTTTATTTTTAGTCAAAGTTTGCATAACTACAATTTTTAAAAGCTCATATTTTTATATTGATTGGTGCTTTGGTTCTCTCTCTCTCTCTCTCTCTCTCTCTCTCTCTCTCTCTCTCTCTCTCTCTCTCTCTCGTTTGTGTGTGTCTGGAGTTACCCTTTTTGTCTTCGATGTTAATCTCTAATTTATGATAAGACATAAATTTAGTTTAGATGCAAAACAGTTTGTTATTTTTAACATACCTGTATTTGGTTTCCCTATATTACTGGGAATAATGTATACTATAATTATAGTAGATGCTGAATAAGCAGTAAATACAGTTCTTAACATTTGAAGTGCAGAAAGGTCAAAATTAACATCGATAGAATTTCACTGGATATAATTTCCATCCATTCCAGGACCCAATTGCTCGGATTTTGATAGTTAAGTTTACTAAACAGTTAATGCTATATATAGATGTTACCTGTAAATTATAATTGTAATAAGTCAATCCATTAAAAGTAACATGGCTTTGCATCACTTTTATGACAGGATGTACATAGTGTTAAAATTTCAACTTCTGCTGATTGTAACAAATAATTGTAAGAGCAGAAATGTCTAATGTGAATACCATTAGCTCATGAGTCAGCACAATGACTCTTTTTCTGTTTGATCATATGATTTATCATAATGATAGATATTAAAACTATGCATTGTAAAAAAAAAATTTTTATAGAATTTTAATGAGGAGTGACCCCCCCCCCCCCCCCCCCCCCCTCCAAATGCATGTTTTCTGTAATCTTATTCATGATCGATGCTATCCTTTTGTTTCCTTGTAACAAAGTGTACATTATAGCCACCCCTGCTTACAACTTTTATTTTCAACCTGTCAGCAGTCTTCAGAAAATCACATCAATGTCAAACAAGATGAAAATGATTCAGAAAACAAAAAGCTGAAGGAGGGGGAAAATTCTGGGCCACAGGGTCTTGACGAGTCAGTGATAGCAGGAAGTACCCAGTCAAGATTCCCAACAACCCCTCAAACTTCAAATGCAGAATTATCTCCCCTTATGACATCAACACCAGTACGAGCAGGTACACCTAAAGAAAAGGATGTTCAGAACACAAAAGGAAAGGAAGGTACCACCAACAAAATGAAAAGGCCATCAGGTCTGGAAAACACAGAACTGGAGGGGAAAGACCAGAGAATTCGGGATAAAACTGCTCCCAATGAGGAGGAGGGAAAAGACCTGAGCAACCCAGGACAAAATTCTCCTATTGACAATGAAGAAAAAAACCTGGGCATTTCGGGACGAAATTCTCCTAACAAGGAAGAGAAAAATCAGGACACTTCAAAACAAAATTTTCAAAGTAAGGAGGCCAAGGATCCTGAAACTCTAAATAAGAGTCTTCCCAGTAATGAGAAGAAGAAAGAGCGAACCATTGCAGGACAAAGTCCATCCATTCATCAGAAAAAAGGCCAGGGTGCTTTAGAAAAAGTTCTTCCTAGTGAAAAGGAGAAAGACAGACCTCCTAATATAATGGCAGCCAGAGCTTTAAAACCCAAAATGCCCAAAGGAAGCAAATGGTCAACAGCACTCAAATTGCAGGAGCCTAAACGGACTAAAAAACAATCATCACCCTTGTGGAAAATTTTTCTGGGATCCTTGGGGTCCTCTATCATCAACATTGAAGACACGGGGTCTGCAGTTGATTCTGTCATTAAAAAACCTACAACATCACCACTGGCAAAAAGTAGTTCTCCAAAGAATAGTCCAAGCAGTAGTGAGACAGCAGAAGTATCAAAAGCAGAGAGCACAGAGGAAACCAGTCCTACCGAAGAAACAGAACAAAGTGAAAGTGTTACAGAAGCACCCAGTCCTACCAAAGAAACGGAACAAAGTGAAAGTGTTACAGAGAGCGAGGAAGCACCCAGTCCTACCGAAGAAACAGAACAAAGTGAAAGTGTTACAGAGAGCACAGAGGCACCCAGTCCTACTGAAGAAACAGAACAAAGTGAAAGTGTTACAGAGAGCACAGAGGCACCCAGTCCTACCGAAGAAACAGAACAAAGTGAAAGTGTTACAGAAACACCCAGTCCTACCGAAGAAACAGAACAAAGTGAAAGTGTTACAGAGAGCACAGAGGCACCCAGTCCTACCGAAGAAACAGAACAAAGTGAAAGTGTTATAGAAGCACCCAGTCCTATCACAGAAACAGAACAAAGTGAAAATGTGACAGAAGCACCCAGTCCTACCACAGAAACAGAACAAAGTGAAAGTGTTATAGAAGCGCCCAGTCCTACCACAGAAACAGAACGAAGTGAAAGTGTTACAGAGAGCGAGGAAGCACCCAGTCCTTCCGAAGAAATGGAACAAAGTGAAAGTGTTACAGAAGCTCCCAGTCCTACCACAGAAACAGAACGAAGTGAAAGTGTTTTAGAGACTGCAACAGTTAAGGAGACTGGGAATTTAGAAGATACAGAGAAAGAAACAAATGAAACAGATCCTCTTGTTATTGAGATTAGGAATGAGGAAAAAACTGAATCCTCTACAGAAATTCCAGATCCAGAAACCAATGACAGACCCTTGAAAACAGATGATAATGCATACCTGGAAACATCTTCAACATCTGAACCAGGTAAAGAAATCATTGAAGAAATAGCATATGAAGTTCCAGAGGAATTGAAGAAGTACATTGACTCAGCAACTGCTGAATGGCAAGATCCCAAAACCAGGAAAGTGATTTTTCAAACTGCAGTTCAAAATCACTATATTGACTCCGGAACAAAGTTTGAAACACCCGACACCTGCATGTGGAAACCCCCAAAAGATTTATTGATAGCAACATACACAAAAAGAGATAGTTTGAAAACTGGGGCAGTACATGCACCAGCTGAAAATTTGGCAGTACCTAAAGGAGATTTGTGGAAAACTATGATAAAACAAAGTGCCGAAGAAGGAGTTCCAGTCAGTGTTGTTGAAAACAGGAAGCCTAGTAGACCAGAAACAGGTTATCTGAGGAGACGATCTTCAGCATCTGTGGGCTCATTTAGTGGTAGCGTTGATCCAGAATTGATAAGTAGCAAAATTGGGCAGGGGAAGTGTCATTCTACTCTCATTCTTCCAGAAATAGAGAAAGGTGAAGCTGATATTGTGTTTTCTAGGAGAAGAAAATCCGATTTAGGCTTCTGCAAGCATTACACTATGACACCCTCCAAACTGGCATTGGAAGACTCCATGCTTCACAGACGATACAAGTCTTTGCCAGATTTAAATGAAGGGAAACCAGAGAGAGATACTAAGCTTAAAGAAGGAAACAATACTGAGGGGGAGAAATCTCAACAAAACTCTGAACACGAAGCACACAGAGAAAAAATACCACCTGATGTAGAGCAGAAAGGGTCTCCTCTGATGATCAACAAGCATGTGACAGAAGACCATGAGCGCGATAGTGTTTCATCAGACGAACCACAAAACCAGGGGAGCAAACACAAAATTGATATCACTGATACCATTGATGCAGAAAATGCCAACAAATCTCCATCCCCAAATTTGGAATTGGAAGCAATCACAACAATGCTGAAAGAGAAACTTGATGAGCAGTCTGCTGCACTCAAGAGACAAAATCTGGTGACTGGAATCCTGCTGCAGTCTCTGAATCGGGGCAAATTGTTAGATGATGAAACCTTCAAATCACTATGTGGTGGTGACATCATTGACTTAGAAAATGTAACTCTAAAAAACATTGCCATGGTTGAACGAAATGAGGAAAATGAAGAAATGGTGACCGAAAACAACAAAAGTGAAAGCAATGAAAAATCGCCACCTATTACACCACAGAGTCACAGAAATGTGGATCCCTCCTCACCATCAGAAGTACTGAAAAGAAAACTAGAAAAAGAAATCGAAGATAAAGTGTTCGCAGAGAAAAATGCCAGATCCATCCCTAGTAGAGGATACAAAAGTGGAGCTGATCTCAATGTCACTGCAGAGAATGACATATGCCAATATACAGATACCAGTTCTGAAACAGAAGAGAAACAGGAAATGAATGTGATTGGAGATCTCTATCCTAGTGCCACCATTCTCCAATCTGCTACTGAAATGTCCAATAACCAGGAATTAGAGATACCAATACCAAGTGGCTTAGTTTATGACAAGTGTTTCACGGGAAGCAGAAGATTTTCAGGGATGTCTTCAGGGAAATCACACCCGAATATGGATGACTGTGATGAAGAAATTATCTCTCATTACACTCATGAGGGCTCTAGTTCAAAGCTGTTGCAGAGAAGGTCAAGTGACCACAGTATTTATGAAATGGGTAGTAACTTGCAATTATGCAACTTGATTGCACAACCATCAAAGGAAAATTTGGAGCAGGAAGATCCTGTCAAAGAAATTGATGTAGAACCTGCTGTTGTGATGTCTTGTCTGAAAGATCCCAAAGTAGGTGTAGTGAAAGATGTCCGATTCGAGAACAGCCTTCTGTACCTAGAGAGCCCAGTCTTCCCAGAAAGTGCTGCTTCATCTGTTGTGACTTTTCCACACAGAGATAGCTTGTTAATCACTGATAATCCCAGCTATTCGGCTCTGCTGGAGAATGTAATAGAGTTCCAACATGAGTCAGAAGAGAATTTGCAGCTCCCACTCAAAAGAGCGTCTTCTGTGTGGGACTTTCTGAAGTTGCTGTACACTAGAGATCCAGAATTTGTGAGACAGTCCTTGGACCGTGCAGAATGTGGAGACAAAACAGTCGAACAGCTTCTGAGTTTGTTCTCTGATGCTGATAATGAAGACACCAATGTTGATGATGTGTCAGAGGTATATACAGAGATTGGGCCTGCTTTTGAAATCAGAGAAGAACTTGTGCTTTAAAAAAATAACAGTTACATTACTTTCTGTGATTGATTTCACTTATTCAGTTTCATCAATTTAAATCAATATAGCACATGATTTCCTCTGCTTCACATTTTTGTCAGGACATTTTGATTTTCTTTGTTTTGCACTGCATGTGTTATGATTGTGTTATATTTTGTTGTCCCATGGTTAGTTACTGACAAAATTATTCATTTAGTCATGATTAATTCCATTAATTACCGTATAACGGGGTTTTTCCACGGGTCTAAAATTTGGCAATTTGCTGGCTCAAAGGTATGCTAATAATTTTAGCATAATAAATTTTGGCGGACAAGGAAGAGTTATCTCCCTTGCAAATACTAAAGTCGCAATTGGGTGCATATTTGCTGAGTGAAATTTTAGCAGAAAGCTATCTAACCGCTAAAATAAGCCAAATTCATCACCTCGCAGAAAAAACCCGCTATACGGTATCTCTGTAATCCTGTTTTATTTTGTCAAAGTTCTTTTTGATATTGGATTTATGTTTTAATTGATGTTTTAATGTATGTAACTTGTATCAGTTGTAGAATTCAATTGTAAGGGATGTTTAACATACCCCCCCATCCCCGAGAGTGTTTGATTTATAATATGACATTTTAACATTCTGAATGTTTTTTTCCAGGCAGACTATTATTCAATACAGATTTCTGACAGAAATGTCTGACAGATGCTTTATATCTCTTACATCGGATTGATACATTGTACCTCATGTTTCAGGTTAAGAAATATGTAACCCTTAAGAAATCCAATAAGGACAATGTTTTGATATACTCATTAAAACCACCACCCAAACTCAAGTCAGGGGTAAGGACCAAGTTCTGCTGTGTGCTAAATCACATGACACCTGATCCCCATAGTTACTGCACTTTGACCCCATGTGATTGTAGGATTATAGATTGATAAAACTACCATCTCACATATTGCCTGCATGTTTGTTGTGCAGTGACTTTTTTTTCTTTTTCTTTTTTTTTTTCACATTTAAGAAATCGGAAAACCAAAATCACTGATGAATTTAGTTCTTATGCATACATGTAGCTTAGTAGACATCGATTTTCATTATTTTGACAATATAGGAATTAGTCATTCTGAAATTGTTGTGGCATAGATCCTTGATAACTGCAGGATGCGATTATTTGAATGAACTGATTTTACCCTAACACATGTATTTTTCACATCCTCCTTCATTTATGTTACATTCCAGTAGATTATAAATAGAATTATTTCTAGATATATATACCTCTTTTTGTGATATGATCATCAAAAATTTGACTAATGCTGATTCTAAAGCAAAATTCATGTCTGCATCTCTTAGAATATGTAGAATAATTTTTAGTATGCTAAATTAATTTTCTAAAAGATAATGGTTTATTACTTTGAGGACTGCAGTACAGCTATGCAACCTTTGTCTTATACATAAACTATATCATAACTATCATTGCATAAGCATTGTAAGCATTCAAGAAGTGTATAGGTATGTTTGTTCCTCTATGCGATGATTTGCTCAGAGATAAGTGCATGATGCGAAGTGTGAGGACAGGCTTGTATAATATCGAGCCATGGCAAATCACTGGTGTGTATCTTACGGCGCTGGATGTATGATCAATTGTGGAAATTGCTTAAATATTATGTGAAATCGTGTTTTGCAATTTGCAATTGGTTTTCGTCCGTCGTGCGTTAACAACATTTTTAACTTCTTCTTAATAACTACGAGTCCAATTCTTTTTAAATTTGGTATGAAGCATCATTGGGACAAGGGGGACATAAATTGTAAATTTCAGGACTCCAGCACCCCTGGGGCCCTAGGGGCGGGGCAAAAACTGTCCAAAAATGACCAATTTTCAAAAATCTTCTTCTCAAGAACCACACACATGTAAGAAAAACTAAATGCATAGTGATGTAGAGCATGCAGGAAGGCCTCTACCAAAATTGTAAATTTCATAATCCCCGGGGTAGAGGTTCTGACCCCAGGGCGGGGCCAAACTTGTTATATAGTGTTTATATGTGTAAAACACTTAAATAACATTTTCTTTTAAATTAGTGCTTTTGATACTAAATTGAAACTAAATGGATAGAGCAGGTAGTCTTTTACCAAAATTGTAAATTTGATTTTCCCCAGAGTAAGGGTTTTGACCCCAGGGTGGGGCCAAACTTAGTATATAGTATTTATGTGTAAGTTTGCTGATACTGTATAAAATGTAAATGCGTACTTAGGAATAGCAGAAAAGGATTTACAAAAAATGGTGAATTTCGCAACCTAGGGTTATGACTTTAGGATGAGTCCAAATTAGTCATATATTTTGCTGTTTTAATTTAATACACCTATTATTTAAAGCCTTTCATCAGTGTATGCACTTTTGAGGGCAGTGAAGTTTTAAGAACACATCTTGTTTTATACTGTTGCTGAACATTAGAATTTAGCTTAGATATTCAGAACAGGAAATTTTTTCTAGATTTCATAGCCCATGGAAGAAGGGATACTTTTTCACTAGTCTCTTGTTTGCTATAACAACCAAGAAACGCAGTTTAAATTGCAGTAATCTATAAACAAAGCGAAATCCTCAAGCATGTGCAGAAGGGTAAAGTTATTCTTGGCATGGCATGTAACGAACTAACCCTTCTGCACCGAAGGGTAAGTTCATGTCTGGCACTAACTCTTCTGTGCATGTCATCACTACATGAAACATGCATAAACAGAGAAATGAACTAGCCCCCATACCCCAACAGTACAGTAGGCTAACAGACAATGAAACAACATTACAGTAGGCTAACAGACAATGAAACACAACTTGTTAAAAATAAAATAATTAAAAACGAAATCAAAATTTAATTGTTTTCTGGGTGAAATAATTATTCCAAACTTGAATGATACCTTGTTCTTGGATCATTTTACCAGAAGCATTGCCAGCACTTATAAAATGAGAATAGATACTAGCATTGTGAGGAAAGCAAATCAGCATTACTGCATTTATTAGTATTCAAAGCACTAGCATTGATAAGCATTCAGATCAGCTAGCATTTCCAGCACTCAAAATCATTGAAGAAAACTAGCTTTAATGCTGTAACAGAAATAGGTCCCTGTTCTATATACGAATAATTTAATGCACTTTATGAAGTTCTGTCACTGTACATTAACATACGTGTAAGATTGTGTGCCTTAATTGACGTGTGTGTGAAGATGTGTACCTTGACATGTTTGAAGTTATGTCCCCTGATTTGATAGTTGAATTTTATCTCTTACTAGCTGACATGTATGCAGGATTCTAATATCATCCTGCTTCTACATTTCTATTCCCTCATTGTTGAAATTGGGAGGGGGGGTGGGGAATATAGTGCTTACCCTTGGCTGCTGTTCATTCTGGGTTCAGTTCCAACCTTTAATTATCTTGAGCAGACTTTGCATTTGGATGTTGATAATTTGCAATATCATTGGTTAGCCTGATGAAGATCTTTACTGGGTTTACAGGGTCAAAGGGTATTATACTGAAAATAGAAATAAGGTTTCTGACCTCTAATTTGAGAACTGTTACTTTGCAAGTGGGTGTTCATTTTTTGCAGCTTACACTTTGCAAGTGGATATTCGTTTTTGCAGCTTTACAGTGGATTGCAATATTCAAGTTTTGTGGTCTCTTTCAGGTGTAAATTCTCATGAAAAAGAGGAAACTAATGTGCTCATGCTAATTTCTTGCATATTCATAATTTTATTTTGTTTGACAAGAAGCATGTCATAGAGATGATGAAGGGATCATTTGATTATGATTTTGAGGATAATTTTGATATGTATGTGTAAGCAAAGTTCCCTTGATATAAATGTTATCTTATAATAGAATATGTTCAGATCTCAACTTTATTATTGCGAATGGAAATTAAGTGTATACTGATCAAGTCTGTAATTAAGAAAACCTTATGCCAATGGATAATCTTTATATTTAATGATTGATGAAATTCCATAATTTCATAAACAAAACCAGCTGCAGGTATCTCTTTCAACTTGTCTCCAAGTAGGGTATCCATGTCATGCAAATGTTGAATTTACAGATTTTATTTTGTTGTCTTTTATTTGTCACTTTTCGCAATGTATTTTTGATATTTTGGTTTTTGAATGATCCTGTACTTAAAGTATGTTTAAATGTTAAAATGCTTTCAAGATGAAGTTGGTTTTCAAATTTAAAAGTGATAAATTCAAAGTAAACTGACTGCATGTATTAAATCAAAATACTGGTTTGAATTAAATTAATTTAATAAGTCACATTATAATAGGAGGAAAAATTGAAAATTATAGCTATTTGAAATAACCAATGATCAACAAGCAAATAACAGCTGTATTGTAACATTTATCTGATGTTTCAGTCGCCCAGGAAACGCAGTCTCCCCTCTGTGAGCCCCAGAAGTATGACCCCAGAGGCCCGCAGTTGGCTCATGGAAAAGGTCTGAGTAAACCATTTTAAGAAACTCAAACTATATCCTCCCAAGTTGGAGAATGAAATATTCCTTTGACTTTATTTTAGTTATTGATTGTAAACATGGTCAATTGAATGAAATCTAGCTGTATGTTTACTTGTTAATATTATACGACAGGAAGTCCTGGAAAACCAGACTCGAAAGTTACAATTGGAGGTCTCCTCACTTCACGCAGAGAACAATGCCATCAAAGAGAGGCTGAACAGAGCCCAGGGTAAGTCACAGAATAGTACTGTCATCAAAGTAAACAAAATTCACCGAATGAAAACAAGTACCTGTCTAGTGTTGCATGTTTTGTCAATCATTCGATATAGGTACAGTAGAAAGTCTGGAAGACGAAATCGCAAACAAGAACGAGGAAGTGGAAACTGCCCATTTAACCCTGCAGCAACAAACGATAGAGGTTGAGAATAAAGTCAAAGAGGAGATGTCGAGAGAAAATGACCGCCTTCAGTCGCAGAATCAGAGTCTGCATCAAGAAAATGAAGATCTCAAGACGGAGGTAATGATACTGAGGGTATAATGTAGATTTCTTGTTTTATCTGAGAAATTGACGTTCAACATCAGTTCATGAGAACTTGAAATCACTGTATACTCTGAAGGTTTTCAGTCTTTTTCATTCACCTGAGCCTTCACTCACCTGAGCTTTTCTGATCAAAATTTGTCCATTGTCTGGCGTCGTTGGCGTCATAAACTTTTCATATTTTCATCTTCTTCTCAAGAACCACTGGACCAATTATAACCAAACTTGGCCAATAGCATCCTTGGGTAAAGGGCTTTCAAGTTTGTTCAAATAAAGGGCCATGCCCCCTTCAAAGGGGAGATAATCACAAAAATGCAAAAATAGGGTGGGGTCATTTCAAAATCTTCTTCTCAAGAACCACTGGGCCAGAGGAGCTGAAATTTTCATGAAAGCTTCCTGACATAGTGCAAATTCACGTTTGTTCAAATCATGGCCCCCTGGATTAGGTTGGGGCCACAATAGGGGGTCAAAGTTTTACATAGAAATATATAGGGAAAATCTTTAAAAATCATCTTCTCAAGAACCGATGAGCCAGAAGAGCTGAAATTTATATAAAAGCTTCCTGACATAGTGCAGATTCAAGTTTGTTCAAATCATGGCCCTGGGGGTAGGTTGGGGCCACAATAGGGGATCAAAGTTTCACATGAGAATAAATAGAGAAGATCTTTAAAAATCATCTTCTCAAAAACGAATGAGCCAGAAAAGCTGAGATTTACATGAAAGCTTCCAGACATAGTACAGATTCAAGTTTGTAAAAATCATGGCCTCCAGGGGTAGGTTGGGGCCACAATACGGACTAAGGTTTTACATGCAAATATATATGGAAAGTCTTCAGATATGGGCCAAGGTAACTCAGATGAGTGATGTGGCCCTTGGGCCTCTTGTTTAATTAGTAATAAATAAAAGTGAGACATTTTATTTTATTTGAGAGACTTCTTGCAAATTGAGGTGAATGTGAATTACTTTTGTATAAAAGGAGTGCACAGTACCAATCTAATTAAAATCCGATCTTCTCTTACTGTTACACTGATTTTAATTAGATTGTGTACAGTACCTGCATCTTGTTTGTAAACGTAACTAACAAGATTTAATTCTGCGTCATGGAAACAGTTCCTTATCAGGCTAATTAAAGCTTAATATCTTAATGATTTAAAACTTCACATGTGAATTGCAATTAGATTGGGTTATTTGACTATAATTCCAATGTTATTTATTACAATTGTTTTGATTGGACGAAGATAAAGCTAAATGAGAATTTACACATCAATAAATCCAAAAATGCTATGTATACATACACACCCAAACTATTCAAATCGATAATACAAGGAACAAATTAAAATTATAAGAATCAAACATTCTTTTTGAAGAATTTATCGATGTGTAAACTCCGGACATTTTGCTCACAAACTTAACTTAAAAGTGCTTCATTCAGGAGCTTTGAGAAGATTTAAAATCATCGAGTATGTTCTTTTTTAGACAGCCAGAAAGAACATACCCAAAAATGGTTAACACTTGATATGTAAACTAGAAAACCTAAGGCTGCCCCTTAGAAAGCTATATCAAATCAAAATTTGAGAAATCCAATGCAAAATATTTTACTTTGGTATGTAACATGAATCATAGAATAAAATACATTACATCATAATCAAAGATGGTATAGCAGTATAAGGCAGAAAAATCCCACATGGCTGTTTCACATGGGTAATGCTTGTCTTGTAATAATGTGAGAAATATTTTTGACACTTGAAGCAGATTTCATGAAATGGTATTCATTGGGGAAACTCTCAAAACTGTTAGCAACAAAATTCAGCATAGGTGTTGAAAGGAATCTTTTATTAAGACAATTATTTCTTCTCACACCAATATACATCTATGATTTCCAATTATATGTACATAAACTGTCCAGATTCAACATTTCTGGCATTTTTTCTTATATTGTTTTTTCATCTCCTTGATATAAAGAGTTCTTGTATGATTTCCAAAATAGGTTTAAATTTTATATTGTTGTAATATTACCATATTTCGTACTTTACATTTTTACTTTACAAGAATATGATACAATGTTTCAATGATGCAGTTTAACAATTGACTGGATGGATATACTGTAATTCGTAATTCGTAATGCAATGATACATAGGTTATATTACATGTTACAGGTATCAGCACTAGAGCAACGTTTGGATGCAGCAGAGCGAGCCAACAGCCAGATTAAGCTGAGTGTAGAAAAAACAAAAACATTGGAGGCCTCAAAAATGGAAATCTTAACATTAAAAGTAAGTGGTCCTTATGATAAGTTAACATATCATTTTATACTTTCATGTAAGTTACTAGAATCTGATTGACTGAGAGAAACATGTTTCCCTGTGGAAATAAAAGCCACACCCTTCAGAGTACAATGGGAAGCATTACTTGATAGCAGGTGATATTAATATAAAAATAAATATGACATGCATCAAATGAACGTGTGTACGGTTTGGTATATGCAGTCTGCAGTGTTACAGTGACACTCTGAATGAAATCGATAGATTAAAAGTGACAGCTTGGTAACTACATGTACTATTTAATGATCGCAGAAAGTAACCGTTTTGAACTTGTTAATTTTTGAAAGTATAATTAAACTATTAGTACATGTTGCTAAGGATACCATTAAAAAGATCTAACCCTTGAAAACCATCAGCTACAACTTTGGTATAAAAATAGTACATACACAAATGCTCCATATTGTTTTTCAAAGCAAAATATAATTATGTGAAAATCTAAAATTTCAAAACAATATGCCAGTTTCTTCTTAAATCAAAAATGTGTCCAAATCTTTAGCAATTTTTTCACTCTAGTTACATTCATGATCGTAATTTTACATCTTCATGTAAGGTTTTACTGGGTTTCATGGTTTAATTCTGTTTTGAAATTCAAGTGAAAATATATTAGATCCATATCATACCTTGTCCTTTGGAAATTTTCTACACTTTCCTGAAAAAAGCGTAAAATGTGAACTTTTTGTGTAGTTGTTTGAGCAGATATCATGATCCACAGGTGCTGTCAAGCAATCTGAAAACAGTTTTCATGTATTTGCAACATCAAGAAGTGAATAATTTTATTTATTGATTTAATTATGATCCATGCATGAAGCCAATACTTTCTGAAGCCAAACGGCTCTGTTGGAAAAAACAAAATCCTATTTGCAGGAAGAAGTTGGTAGAGTGAAAGCTCTTTTGGAACAAAGTGAAAATCACCTCCATGAAGAGGAAGTCAGAAGTAAAGAGCTGAGTCAGCAAGTGTTACGACTGACAGAAATGAAGAACCTCCTCCAGCAGCAGATTGACAAAGGAGGGGGCGGGACAACATCTGATAAACAGGTTAGTACTGACACACACATACAGAGGGGGCGGGACAACGTCTGATAAACAGGTTAGTACTGACACACACATACAGACGGGGCGGGACAACATCTGATAAACAGGTTAGTACTGACACACACATACAGAGGGGGCGGGACAACGTCTGATAAACGGGTTAGTACTGACACACTCATACAGAGTGGGTGGGACAACATCTGATAAACAGGTTAGTACTGACACACACATACAGAGGGGGTGGGACAACGTCTGATAAACGGGTTAGTACCGACACACACATACAGAGGGGCCGGGACAACGTCTGATAAACAGGTTAGTACTGACACACTCATACAGAGTGGGTGGGACAACATCTGAGAAACAGGTTAGTACTGACACACACATACAGAGGGAGCGGGACAACATCTGAGAAACAGGTTAGTACCGACACACACATACAGAGGGGGCGGGACAACGTCTGAGAAACAGGTTAGTACCGACACACACATACAGAGGGGGCGGGACAACGTCTGATAAACAGGTTAGTACCGACACACACATACAGAGGGGGCGGGACAATGTCTGATAAACAGGTTAGTACTCACACACACATACAGAGGGGGCGGGACAACATCTGATAAACAGGTTAGTACTGACACACACATACAGAGGGGGCGGGACAACGTCTGAGAAACAGGTTAGTACCGACACACACATACAGAGGGGGCGGGACAACGTCTGATAAACAGGTTAGTACCGACACACACATACAGAGGGGGCGGGACAACATCTGATAAACAGGTTAGTACCGACACACACATACAGAGGGGGCGGGACAATGTCTGATAAACAGGTTAGTACTGACACACACATACAGAGGGGGCGGGACAACATCTGATAAACAGGTTAGTACTGACACACACATACAGAGGGGGCGGAACTGATGAACAGTTTAACACTAATGCAAACAGAGGGGTGTTACAGCATCTGATAAACAGTTTAACACTAATACAAACAGAGGGGTGTTACAGCATCAGATAAACAGTTTAACACTAATACAAACAGAGGGGTGTTACAGCATCTGATAAACAGTTTAACGCTAATACAAACAGAGGGGTGTTACAGCATCTGATAAACAGTTTAACGCTAATACAAACAGAGGGGTGTTACAGCATCTGATAAACAGTTTAACGCTAATACAAACAGAGGGGTGTTACAGCATCTGATAAACAGTTTAACACTAATACAAACAGAGGGGTGTTACAGCATCTGATAAACAGTTTAACGCTAATACAGAGGGGTGTTACAGCATCTGATAAACAGTTTAACACTAATACAAACAGAGGGGTGTTACAGCATCTGATAAACAGTTTAATACTAACAGACTTAAAGAGGGGAGTAAGAAACAGCATCCGATAAATGAATTATTACATACTGATAGAGATGAAAACAGACAGACAGAAAGGGGATGTCTAACAAACAGGTAAGTATTGATACAGACAGACAAAAAAATGGGCTGTCTATGAAAAAACAAGTTAGTTTAACAAGAGACAAATAAGCGTGAAGGATGTATCATGAATATAGATTTAATAGTGTGTGTACCATGATAAAGACAGAATTGAACCTGTGAATGTAAAAATGAAAGAGAATACTTAATATGTTGTAGCAGCAATATTTATGGGGTTTTTTTAAATTCATATTTACTTACAGCTACAATAGGTTGTGATTTCAGAGTAAATAATGATATATATATGTGTGTATGCGAAAATGTATTTTGGGAAATATGAAGAAAGGCCATAGAATCAGAATGTCGACTTATTTTTGACTGAGTTTTTGATGAGTGAATTAAAGACTAGATTCTACATTATAGGTTTGTATTTTTGTAACTTTAAGCTGTAGTAGTAGTAGTTTTCTTGTATACATGTAAATATGTGTTTCATGAAATGTGTAAATTTTGGGTTTTTTCTTTTTTCTCTTGCACCTTTTTCCTGAACTCCATATTTCCCCTTAAATCATTTCTTTTATGCTATCCTCTCATGAAATTTCTCTCCATTTGCAACCAACTGTACTCTATCTGCCCTCTCTTCTGCTGTCTGTGACCTTCATGCACTAGATCAAGTCTTTGGAGAAGCGTCTAAAGATCACAGAGGAGCGGCTCCATCAGGAGCGGGCGGACCGAGCTAACAACCTCTCAGAAGTGGAGGACAAACTACTGACAGAAAATGCCAGATTACAGGTCAGATACTGGAGATTTAATTCCATCGTTATTCTGTTACCTCTCTGCCAAAATAACATTTAGAGAATCATGCTGTAGTACAGTCAAACCTCGTTGTCTCGAACTCAATGGGACAGAGAAAATATTATACTTCGTGGTATCCAAGGATTCGAGATATCGAGGGTAAAATACTTTAAGAATAAGTGGTTGGGACTTCTGAATCACTTCGGCATATTCACAGTGTTCGAGATATCAGTGTTCGAGATACCGAAGGTCAACTGTATTTTACATGTTTGACTACGTTTGTGTCTGTCTTAAATGTAATGACAACAAAACATTTTTTTCTCCTCTCTGATACATGATATGTCAATACTTTTCTTGTGTTTCACTGTTAAATGGCAGAGAACTAGTGCCACTTATATCACATATATGAATTGGCTCCAATTCTGAGAGTAATTGATTATCACTTAACAGTTTTAATTAAAGTGCTTTTACACGTATATATTAAACTAATTACAACTTTAGCATGAAATTGGAATTCACCATGAATTTTCTTCCATATAATTCAAAATGAGCAATTCATTTTTTTTTAATCTGTTTGTCTTCAGAATCTATGGGTCACATGCATCAATCATGAGCTATAGAGATATTTTGTAACTGCATGAAAATGGTTCTGATTGATGTTTGTGGCTCATTATTTTTTACAATTTTAAAGGAACGTTTAAAAATATGTGATTTTTGTATGTTGCCATAGCAACATGGAAATGACTAATTCTCAGTAAAATCAAAGAACATTACATTTTCAGTATCAGCTCATTGTTGAGCATAGTCCCAATATATATGCATCTTTTTTCCTTTGTATTCAGGCTGTGGAAAAAGAGCTCAACAGGCAGTTACAAAGAGAAAAAGACAAAAATCGCAATCTGGATAACAAGGTCAAAGACACACGAGAGGAAGTTGAAAAGCTCCGATTGGCTCTCCCATTTGATGAGTCGACTCTGACATCAGGGAAAAGGGAGGAATACGACATTCCATACAGTATACACAGCAACCAGCGACATGAAAACAAAAAGGTTCGCCGTCTCCATGTTGTACAGACTGGTGATGGGCTTAGTGTGGTGTAGCTTATTGTTGTGCACACATTCATGCGTCAGGAATAAAATCTGGTCAATTCGTTTCAATTAAGATAAGAGATAGTGGATATAGAATTGGTTGTCGTGCGATGAATTCCTAAAATCTCAAGAGCTGTTAGAGTTATCATGTGCCTACTGCTAAGTGGGAAACATATATATATATATATAATATATATAGATAATAGTTACTTTTCGCAATTATAATGATATCACTGTAAACACTATGTTTTAACGTTCAGTGTCTTATGACGTCGAAATTTGTTTTGCTTTACTTAATACTATGACGTCACAATGAACAATACGTCTCAACAGTCAGTATGTAATGACGTCTAGATTTGTTTAATTTTAACGTTCCGCTGTTTGTGACGTAACGTCGCTATGTTACTTAAAAATGTAAAGCTTCTGAAGATTTGAAATGAAAGCGCTAAAGCTTTACTAAACATCTTCGTGTTTCATTTTTATTTTTTACCTATATAATATATATATATACATACAATTCTGGCTAGTCTTTATGTATATATTGAATGTTCTATTCCATCGTGCTTTAAATTTTGGTACCTTATGATGGCTATGACCAGAAAATTAAAACATGTGTAAAACATTTCAAAATGTAAAATATTTACAAAGAATGGTAAAAAATGAAGATATTGTAATGTGGATTTTGTTAAAAAATTAATGATTATAGTCATTGTTATATGCAACAAAAAAAATCATAAGACTTGCAATGCTTTATAATGTATCATAATGTTTGAATTCATAAAGAATGACAGTGGCTTGCAATTTTCAGTAATGTTTGTGGCATGCTTTCTCTCTGCTTGGTATGTAATTTGTTATTTTTTGCACCAATCAGACACCAGATTATAAATATGTTTTGGGGCAAGTGGAGCAACAATCTGGCCTTACCAGTGGTCAAGAGAAAGAGGTCATATGTCACCTCTGGAGTACAAGGGAGACAACTTATCAGCAATTACGCCATTTACAATTCATTCTTCAAGATTTAAAACTCCCAGACAATGATTTAACTGCGGGTTTGAAGGTGAAATATACAAACATGAGGTTTTTTTTACCATATATCTCTATATATAAAGTGTTCGTAGTTTGTAATAAATTTCCTCCAAACTTGCGTACTCATTCTGTTTATCTAACAACACATTGTAACCTTTTATAAGTGCATGGCTGTCCTATCTAGTATATGTGTGGTGTACTCCTCTTGAACTCACAGAAAACAATGTGTGTGGATTCCTGCCACATTCTTGCATTTAATCAATTTTACTCGAGACTACTTTGATTCGATTTAGATTTTTACAGATGAAATTTACAGTGGTCACATGATGGAAGTGACTGATGTCAATTAAATTCTTTCACTAGTCTTACCATGACATTTTGTTAAAAACTTACATCATCGGGCACACCCCATTATTGTTTTTTTTTTCTTTTTAGTCAACCATATCCCAACTTTGGAGCTATGAAATAGAATTTTTTAAACATTGTAATGGATATGACAAATACTCCAGATGATTCTGTACAATTTTGGATCCTGAAATGAATGATTGAGCAAACTGACTATATTGCTGCTAAATGAATTTTTATTGTTTTCACTTCACATCAGTGTATGTATTAGTTAATAATATTCTTATTGGAAAGTGCATGCATTGGGATTTACATTAGATAAGATTTGCTGTTGCATTCACACAATGTTAACAGGTTAATGTAAATTTAATTGCTATTCATGTTAGATATTGTCCATGTGAAAACATTAAATGCAAATCAAAATAGATTAATTTACAACAAACTTTCTGTGTGAACAATCAAAGCATAAAATTCTGTTATTGAAACTCAGTACGAGTACTTCAGTCTAGTCTGCAGTTTGAAATGAAGTTGATGATGCATATTTTTCAAATCCATATGAAGAAACATTTTATTGTTAAATAAATGGATGTGTAAAAAGAGAGAAATCTCAAGTACACATACCACCATTGAGCTCAATCAGTGTTAATATTGTTACAGATACAAAATGTATATATGTCTCATGTGTGTGCAGGATTTATTCCCCTTTGTGTCACTCTTCAGTATGTCAAACATAAACTCAAGTTTGTATAGAACTTATTGCTTACTTAGTTCACGGTGCATGCCCACAGATTTGTGATGTATTTCACGATTAATGTACGGTGTGTGTGGTTTTACTATGTACACTAACTATCATTTTCTTATCATGAATTCATAATTTCATTGGTTGTAGATTAGTCTTTGCATTATATGCTGTGCATGTAAAACTATTTAGCCTAGCTTCCAGCTTACTTTCATGTTCATATTTTTTCATTAATTACATTGTATGTATAGACTGAGATTCTATATATTATTTTTTTTACTGGTGTACATGTATCTAAAGATGCTAATCAATTTTTGTACAGATTTGACCAGCTAACATTTCTTTCATCCAGGAAATATTTAGTTTTTAAAATATGTCAAATGTGTTGTTTAAATATGTTAATTATGTAAAAGGTTTGAAGAATTTTTCATAAAAGGAAGTTGGTGCAATTAATTTTTAGCCATCTATGTCAATATTTATTTTTTTATTACTTTTTTTACAGCAACTGCGAGACCTAAAGAGTCAGTATGAAGATAGGCTTCAGCATTGTGAGGAAAAAGTGCAAGATTCACAGTCACAGCTGGCAACGTTTGAAACGACATACAAAGAGTGAGTATCAGCAAAATAACTCGCAGGGAACAATTCAGTTGTACTGTTTAGATCACATAGAACTTGTAATAGGCATGTTTTTCTCTTGTGGAAGGTTGGAAAAGTGTACTGGTACCAATACAAAACATCTCCAAATATTTCATTAGAAACACCCGGTAGTATAAAGACTTCTCACCACCTGTTCTTAGTGACAGAAAAGTATCATTATGGTCCTCATAAATGCACCTTCATAACTGCCCATGTGAAACACATGTGTACACAATGATTTTGCGTTTGTTAGTGGAAGAACAAGCATTCTGATTGGTCAGAGTAATATAACCGCATTCTATAAACAGTTTAAATCTTCGATTAAGTCTTGCTCAGAAGCTCACCAATTGGCCGAATCTTGTCATGCATATTTATGAGAAACGAAGAAATTGTCATGCAGAGAGCCACGGTTAAAAGGGAAGTGGAGCATACGTTCAGTCATGTCGCGCGACGATGATTTGAACTTCAGTTTAAAAGCTAATAAGACAGTCAGAAAGAGTATACATGTACCTGAAAATGGTTTACGCTTTACATCTAAACTAAGGACCTGTAGACTGATCTCTGGGAATCCAATAGATATTTGAAGAATCCAATACAAAATATTTTACTTCACCATGAAATGTAAATCATAAATAATAGATATGACAATGAACAATGGCAGTGTAAGACTCATATCTACGCATGTAAGATACATATATCCAATGAAAGAAAGGTATGAAAAATATTTCAATCTTTCATATCATGTGACATAGTCACATGGATGAATAGTTAATTCGTCTGTGTGTTATAAAAATGACAACATGATGTCCAGCATCCTCGAGATTTTGGCCTTTTGTATATGACTAAATAGAATCTAATGAAAATAAGAACACGATGATGAAAAAAGCCAGTCACCTTAAATTACTGACGGAGTTTCTTCTAAGCGAAAAAATTGTTTGATTCATTCAAAAGCCCCCCCCCCCCCCCCCAATTGAACTTAATACATATTTATCTAACTTTATGGCATCTTGAAAGCTCAAAAATACTGTCTCTTCCAACGTCCACATGTGTCTCTGATGTAACAAATGTCTACAGTGTTAGCCTTAATGAGACTTGAGCCCGTGTAGGTTTGGAAACGAAAGTAAAATCCATGTCTGTGTTCACCAGCAAAAAAAACAATACTTGGAATCTGTTCATACACTTGTCGTTAAATACACGTTACTATGCATTTGATATCAGTATCAATGCTACTTTGAATAGAAAACATACAAATTTGATCAGGCCTTACTGGGACTCGGCAAAGCCTGGGGTTTTACCGCTTTTTTTTTCAACCCTCAAGTGGAATGACCTTATGGTTCATGGCTACCCATAAGAGAGTCTTATAACCTTGTTTGAGTAATGTCGTTCTCACACTGGGGATTATGTTAGAATTGTTCATCATATGACTACTCTATACAGGGAAATATTTGCCCCGTTTTATTTTCACCCTTGTTGTCAGTGGGCAAATGTAAGACTGGGCAAAAATATTTTTTCTCTTAATTCTTTTATAACACAACTATGTCTGGGCAAATTTAAAATGGGACAAAACTGTTTGCAAGTATAGGTAGGTGAAAATAACCCTGTATATTTATATTGCAAATCACATTTTCCTCTATGAACCAACCAATTTCAGCGCGACACACAATCCGTTCACATTGACTATGAACGGATTATGAACTAGCTTAAAGCACGCGACTGAGAGAGCGTAATGGTTTGAAAAAAATAGAACATCTGTTACAAAGATCTCGCAAGTCACACCTTTGGATTAAGATTGTAAACTTACGTGGATTATCATCCCAATCTTGCGGTCTCCTACCTCCAAAATACGGTGCACCTCGCAATGTTGATAAAAGGCAGGGTGAGACGAAATGTGACGTCATGTCTATGTGTTGACGTACGTCACAATAACTGTGACAGAGGCTAGGAGTTCGTTTTATGCAACAAAATAGAAGTAATGTAAACAAACGGTGTTTTAGTTAAGGAATATAAATATAATAAATGATGTTCATTTCTTAAATGTACAGTACTCATTGGGTCTCGACATGAGAAAGCCTCGAGAGTTTTTACCTATCGCTGAGTTAGTTTTGATATCATCAGTGATGTGTCAGGTATAGAAATGTATTGAGATTTTTTGTTTCAGACAACTGAATGCCCTAGTGAAGGAGAAGCATGAATTTTTCGCCCGTCTAAAGACAACAGAAGACCTACTGGAGGCCCTTAAAGGGGAGAATGAGATCCTTAAATCTAACATCACAGGATCCGTAGGTCCTTACAGCAGCAGTAACAGAGACAGTGAGTTACAGGAATCAAACATTTATAGACTGCTCCAACAGCAATGTTAGATATCAATGATGCATGGTCCATAGACTGCCCCTACAGCAATGCTAGCCATTAACATTGCCAGGTCTATAGATTACCACAATAGTAATGCTAGACATTAATGTTGCCAGGTCTATTGACTGCCCCAACAGCAATGCTAGATATCAATGTTGCCAGGTCTATAAATTGCCACAATAGCAATGCATCATATATACTGTATGCATATAACCTGTGTTTGACAAAAATTTCATGTTTTGTGATTTCATTGCTTCACTAAAATAATTTAGAATAGAGGAAGTTTATTTTTAATGTGTAGTTTTATATTTGAAAATAGATAGGAAGAAGATCCAGTAGTAAATACATTTGTAAGGTATGCTGAACAATTTATAGGTCAGATAGAAGCCCTGAATATTGAGATAAAGAATTTGGAGAACAAAACTCACCACCTGAAGACAAGTAACCAGATCCTGGAGGGAGAGGTGAATACCCTGAGGGTTCAACTGGAGGCCAAAGAGAAGGCACTGGAGGATGCCCAGACTGAGGCGCACCTGGCTACAAGTCGACTCGGCAACACAGAGGCCATCGAGCGCAGGCAGCAGAGGATTGACAAACTGACCGCAGAGGTAGGTAGAGGTCCACCCATGTATAAAATCAGCAGGTATCAGTCAGACGGAACATCAAGTTTATTGCAGGTTATATTAAAACACTGTGATCATGAATACATTTGTTGCAAATTTTGGTTTGATTCCCCTATTATGTAAGAAAAACAAGAGAATTCTAAATGCCTTTCTCATAGCAAATTATACTTGCAAGGTTTGCTATGACTGTATTTAACTTTTCTTGTGTACAATATTGTCACAACATTATGTACTGGAAGATGATTAAGACACCACTTTTTTGCCAGATTCAAAACCTCCAAACTGAGATGAGAGTCTTGTCAGAGAAAAACAACTCCTTAATCACTGAAAAGAAACACAGCGACAGCGATTTATCTAACTGTCAGAGGGAGATCAATATGTTAAAATCACGCCAGAAAGACAGCAAAGCAGTAGATTTGACAGATAACAAGGTATTGAGTGCTTGTTGTATACATATTGTTTTACCAATAAAATAACCCATATCCACTGGTTAGGTTGGATTGTAGGGGTTTGTAAACTCCTAACCCATTAAATGCCAATTAACAACATTTACTCACCAAAAAAAAAGGTATTGAAACTGACAGGACGTGTCTGATTGAAGGTTGTTTGTTCCTTTGAGAACATTTCACTCATATATACGTGTAGAAACATTACCAGTGCTGTAAATATTTACCTATGTGTGGCGTTAAAGGCCCCCAGGAAGTGGATGATTTTTTAAATATTTACATATCTAATACAATTTTTGTAAAACCCATTTTACTTTCTAACTACGAGGGGCAATGAATTTTTATTTTAATGATTTTCAGTTTGTGCAATCATTAAAAGAGGAACTTCAGCAGAAAGACATGCAGCTGAGTCAAACCACACGTGAGTTACAGACTCTGGAGAGCGAGCTACAACACACACGGCATACCATGTACAGCGAGCAGGCTCACATGGCAAATCTACAAGCTCAGGTACTAGATCGAGTTTTGGTGTAGAACAAGAAGCGTAAGTGTGGCAAGTAGGAGTAAGTTCTTAATAGAAGTATACCCAAAGATTTTACCTGCATCGCTGTAGTTTTTGGTGGGATGCTTGTAAAACTTCATCATGTATGAAATAAAACAAATTTTCAGTTAAATGCTCAAAGAAGGAGGAAAAATAATTCAATTATGAATGTATGTGAATAAACTCTGATTGAGAAATGGATAAATGGTGTCCTAGTATTGGAATGAGATTTTGACAGCGCTGAATATTGAGACAGAATGTGATGTGCATTTAATCTTTACTAGGTGGACAGTTTGAAGAATAGATTGGAGGAGAAAAACTCAATACTGGACACAATAAGCAGAACGAACTCAGACTCACAATCTCATGATAACTCATTAAAGGAGACACTTGAGTCCATGTCTCAAGAACTCGCACTGGTTCAGGCCCATGTAAGTACAAGCAGTTTAGTATTGGATAAAATTTAGCAATGACTGAAAGTTTCATTACTGTAGATTGGGTGTGTACATTGTAAGTGTTGCAAGCATTTTTGTGTGTCTTGTCTGATTTGTAGAACAAGACTTTGGATTCAGAAGTCAATCGAGAGAGAACTCGATGTGAGATGCTTCAGGAGGATTTGTCTAGAGCCGGTGGTCGGACTGATTCCAGAGAACAGTCAAGCCTGGAGCTTCAAGTCAAGCAGCTGGAGGAGGAACGGAAAAGGCTTCAAGAGCAACTCGTAGTCAGTATTTGTAATGTAGCCAACAACTCGTAGTCAGTATTTGTAATGTAGCCAACAACTCGTAGTCAGTATTTGTAATGTAGCCAACAACTCGTAGTCAGTATTTGTAATGTAGCCAACAACTCGTTGTCAGTATTTCTAATGTAGCCAACAACTCGTAGTCAGTATTTGTAATGTAGCCAACAACTCGTAGTCAGTATTTGTAATGTAGCCAACAACTCGTAGTCAGTATTTGTAATGTAGCCAACAACTCGTAGTCAGTATTTGTAATGTAGCCAACAACTCGTGGTCAGTATTTGTAATGTAGCCAACAACTCGTCAGTATTTGTGATGTAGCCAACAACTCGTAGTCAGTATTTGTAATGTAGCCAACAACTCGTAGTCAGTATTTGTAATGTAGCCAACAACTCGTAGTCAGTATTTGTAATGTAGCCAACAACTCGTAATCAGTATTTGTAATGTAGCCAACAACTCGTAGTCAGTATTTTTAATGTGCTTATGTCTGGCTGCCAGATTTTACCTCATTAAATGAATGGTCAGTATTGGCATTATTGAAGGATATAAACATTTCTTATGCCTGGCTACCAGATTTTTCTTCATTGAATTAATTGATGTGTTCTTTTCTTGTACAGGAGGCAGGCAGAAATGGTGAGGAGCTGACACAGAATATGATTGACACACAATCTGAATCTCAGAGGCTTCAACAAGATCTCAGCTCAGAACAGGCCAAGCTGCTTCACATGTCAGCTCAAAAGGGTGAGCTGGAACAACATCTAGAGGTAAGCTATCCAATTTATCTGTCATAACAATTTGATATCCTGTAAGTTATTTATGATAACTCTCATTATCCTGTTAGTTATTTGTGATAACTATCCTGTTAGTTATTTATGATAACTCTCCTGTTAGTTATTTATGATAACTCTCGTTATCCTGTTAGTTATTTGTGATAACTATCCTGTTAGTTATTTGTGATAACTATCCTGTTAGTTATTTGTGATAACTATCCTGTTAGTTATTTGTGGTAACTATCCTGTTAGTTATTTATGATAACTCTCGTTATCCTGTTAGTTATTTATGATAACTATCCTGTTAGTTATTTATGATAACTCTCGTTATCCTGTTAGTTATTTATGATAACTCTCCTGTTAGTTATTTATGATAACTCTCCAGTTAGTTATTTGTGATAACTATCCTGTTATTTATTTATGATAAATATCCTGTTAGTTATTTATGATAACTATCCTGTTAGTTATTTATGATAACTCTCCTGTTAGTTATTTGTGATAACTCTCCTGTTAGTTATTTGTGATAACTCTCCTGTTAGTTATTTATGATAACTCTCCTGTTAGTTATTTGTGATAACTATCCTGTTAGTTATTTATGATAACTCTCGTTATCCTGTTAGTTATTTGTGATAACTCTCCTGTTAGGTATTTGTGATAACTATCCTGTTAGTTATTTATGATAACTATCCTATTAGTTATTTATGATAACTCTCCTGTTAGTTATACCCCCCGCAACAAGTTGTGGGGGAAGTATACTGGAATCGGGTTGTCCGTCTGTCTGTCCGTCCGTCTGTAGACGCAATGGTTTCCGGGCTCTAAAGCATTATCCTTTCCACCTACCGTCACCATATCATATATATGGACTACCCATGGGATGAAGATGTTCCCTATTGATTTTGGGGTCAAAGGTCAAGTGCACTGGACATCGAAGTAGCAATATGGTTTCCGGGCTCTAAAGCGTTATCCTTTCCACCTACCGTCACCATATCATACATATGGACTACCCATGAGATGAAGATGTTCCCTATCGATTTTGGGGTCAAAAGGTCAAAGGTCAAGTGCACTGGACATCGAAGTAGCAATATGGTTTCCAGGCTCTAAAGCGTTATCCTTTCCACCTACAGTCACCATATCATATATATGGACTACCCATGGGATGAAGATGTTCCCTATCGATTTTGGGGTCAAAGGTCAAGCGCACTGGACATCGAAGTAGCAATATGGTTTCCGGGCTCTAAAGCATTATCCTTTCCACCTACAGTCACCATATCATACATATGGACTACCCATGGGATGAAGATGTTCCCTATCGATTTTGGGGTCAAAGGTCAAGCACACTGGACATTGAAGTAGCAATATGGTTTCCGGGCTCTAAAGCGTTATCCTTTCCACCTACAGTCACCATATCATACATATGGACTAACCATGGGATGAAGATGTTCCCTATCGATTTTGGGGTCAAAAGGTCAAAGGTCAAGCGCACTGGACATTGAAGTAGCAATATGGTTCAGTTTGTCATGCCATTTGTTTTTTACACTCAGAAAAGAGGTAGTTTATACCTATTACCAACACCCTTTGGGAGATTGGGGTAAGCGGGGGGTATTCTTAGTGAGCATTGCTCACAGTACCTCTTGTTATTTATGATAACTCTCGTTATCCTGTTAGTTATTTATGATAACTCTCCTGTTAGTTATTTATGATAACTCTCGTTATCCTGTTAGTTATTTATGATTACTATCCTGTTAGTTATTTATGATAACTCTCCTGTTAGTTATTTATGACAACTCTTGTGTTAGTTATTTATGATAACTATCCTGTTAGTTATTTGTGATAACTATCCTGTTAGTTATTTATGATAACTCTCGTTATCCTGTTAGTTATTTATGATAACTATCCTGTTAGTTATTTATGATAACTATCCTGTTAGTTAGTTATGATAACTCTCCTGTTAGTTATTTGTGATAACTCTCCTGTTAGTTATTTGTGATAACTCTCCTGTTAGTTATTTATGATAACTCTCCTGTTAGTTATTTGTGATAACTATCCTGTTAGTTATTTGTGATAACTCTCCTGTTAGTTATTTGTGATAACTCTCCTGTTAGTTATTTATGATAACTCTCCTGTTAGTTATTTGTGATAACTCTCCTGTTAGTTATTTGTGATAACTTCCCGATATCCTGTTAGTTATTTGCGTTGTGTGTACACAGGAGATAGCAGAGGAACATGATGCCCTCATTCAGGAGAAGTCTCAGAGCGAAGAAGACCTTGTTAAATTGGAGAAAAAACTGCAGGAGATAGTGCAAATGTTCGAGATGGATGCCCTCCGCCAGCAAAACAACTTCCAGACTCACTACAGCGATATTCCTCCCGAGCTCAGGAAGGTCAGTTAACTCGACAAAAAAGGGTGGGAATGAAGGAAGAAAGTAGATTTATCCCTATGTTTAATATCAGTCACATATAATGTAAAAATGTTTAGCTTTCTAAGCTCAGATAGAGAGAGTAAATCTAGTAACATGATGATACAAGTAAAGCAAGTGATAATGTTTGATGTATCAAAGCTTTTTTATGTTTGTTACATTACAAATGTTACCATGTTGATAGATGGCTAGTGAGCTTGACACTATTAGAACAATGCTGGATTCAAAGAATGGAGAACTAGAAATGCTTCAAGACAAGCTATCGTAAGAAATGTTTCTTGTCATGTCAGAGAAAAAGCAATGAATTATTTAAATGTTAGTAGTTATATAGCAAGCATGGAGTTGATCACTGTGTGTGTTTTCAGACGACAGAATATGGAGACCGAATTCCTACAGAGACGTGTAGAGTTACTGCAGAGTGAGAACCATTGTAACCGTGAGGACATTGCTCGTCTGACTGGAGAACTAGCTAACAAGGTCAGTACTCATTAGGGAAACTCGTGATCAAGGTCAGTACTCATTAGAGAAACTCACGATCAAGGTCAGTACTTATTAGGGAAACTCATGATCAAGGTCAGTACTCATTAGGGGAAATTCACGATCAAGGTCAGTACTCATAAGGGAAACTCACGATCAAGATCAGTAATCATTAAGGGTAGTACTCATTAGGGAAATTCTTAATCAACTTCAAGGTCAGTACTCATTTGGGGAAATCTCAAGCAAACTCGGTAAACATCAGGGGGACTCACTAACATGATCAGTAATCATCAGGGGGAATCACTAACACTATCAATAATCACCGGGGGGGGGGGGGGGGGGGGGACTTGCTAACACAATCAATAATCACTAGGGGGACTTGCTAACAAGATTAGTATTTAGGGGAACTCACTAACACAATCAGTAATCATCAGGGGAACTCATAAATAGAGCAATAATCATTAAGGTGAATGATCAGGTGTATTCGATCAATTCATTCATTCATTATTTTACCTCAAAATGATTTTGTAAAGCAAGAAAGATTTTCTCATGAAATCATTTGCATACTAATATGACCCCAGATTCAGAATTAAGAAAATTCAATTGATTGTGTACAAATTTAAATAATAATCTTATATTATTGATCAACAAACCATTTATGTGTAGAAGTTTCCTTTTAGATAAAAGAGACTGGTTCCTTAAGAGAAGTGAACCAGTTATTATTGAGGGAGCGGAATAAAATCCAGAGACAGAGAGAAACTGAGGAGAAAGAAAAGATGTGGGAGAAAACTCACAATGAGAAATATAGAAAGGAGGTGTCAGACATCATACACAAGGTAAAATCAGAGGGGAAATGGGGGGAGGGGTAATGTGGAATCTCGAGGTGTCACACGTCATACACAAGGTAAAATCAGAGGGGAAAGGGATGGGGGGGTAATGTGGAATCTCGAGGTGTCACACGTCATACACAAGGTAAATCAGAGGGGAAATAGAAGGGGGGGGGGGGGGAGGAGGGGGGAATGGAATTGATGTCATATGCAAGGTAACAATCAGAGGGGAAAAAAGGAGGGGGATGGGTTTAATAATGGAATCGAGAGGTGTTAGATGTCATATGCAAGGTAAAAATCAGAGGAAATATATAAGATAGCATACATCAGGTAAAAAGGGGGAAGGGGAATGGAATCAGAGATGTGCCAAATTATTTACAGTGGCTTATTACAAGGAGAACCTAAATCTTATGGAAGTGATGGCAATTTTAAAACAAGGAAATGAAAACTGAACGTCTAGATCCCTAGGTGCCTTGATACTGGGGCCAACACTTACAATGATGATGCTGTTTTTAAAAATCTTCATTATTTCTCATCATTACATACTTCATTTATAGACATTTAGCAGACACTTAAACTCTTAGGGTAATTGTGTTGAACTATTATCCTCATACAAAAAAATGGGAAATTCATTTTCATAGTGTGATGATGTTTACACCCAAGATTGGTCAATGTGCATTAGAATTACATCTCACTAACACTGTCGTTGTTACTTTAGAAATCGGTACTGTCCTACGAGATAATATTACACCTTATTCCTGGTGTATGTTGGGATTTTGAGGTGAAGTACTGTATGTGTACATATTATCATGTTTTGTGATACTGGGATTTCAGTTAGAAGAGGAAAAGAAATTTTCCTCAAGAAATGAGATGGAGGAGCTGAAGACAACCAATCAAAGACTAGATATTTTGTCATCGGAACACGAGAAAGCCCTCAATAGTCTGAATGTTGAAAAACAGGCTACAGCACAACTCAAAGTTTGTTTCCTTTATGTCTTAGTGTGTGTCTTTAATGATGATGGCTTCAGCTTTTGTAGTGAGCTGTACACAAGAATTTGGATGTTGGATGTCTACACATGGTGTTGCACAGTAGTTCTCTAGCAGAGTGTGATTAATCTGTGCACCGAATATGTACTAATGGAGTGTTTCAGTTTGTCTTCAGGCACACATTTATGTCAAATGCATGTCACAAGGTTTAGTTTTGTAGCATTTGTTGTTTTAGCATGAATACTAAAGTCAGGACCCAGTTGCACAAAGATGTGTTAAGTTTAACTAGCAGTTAACATCTAGTTAATAATATTTAAAGGTAAGACTTAATGGCAACTTAATTAACCCCTGTGTCACTGGGTCCTGCTTTTACTGTGTTTTAGCTCATCTGAGTCCCTCGGGTGTCCTATTGCAATCCGTTTCCATCTGTCAATGTTCGTCATTAGTTGTGCATTGTTTGTAAACTTTTGATTGTTTTTAACGTCCTGTCTGACACGACATGGCCAATCTTAAACCAAGAAATGGAAGGAAATCTCATTGGATAGGGGAACAAGAATTGTGATCGTTTTGCTGCCTCCCTTGGAGCCTCTAGAATAGTGCAATCTTTTGAAAATCTTCTTTGTGAACATTTTTAAAAAGAAAAACTCGTACATTTTAAGAAATAAGGAGCTTTTTACCAAACTTTTGAAATTAAAAGTCTTTGGGAAGGACCAGATTGGTCATTTAAAGATAAGATCGATTCCAAAACATACAATTTTTTTCACAGTTTGTTTAATTTTATTGTACATTATGTTCAACAGTTGTGATAGATAAAGACAGAGATTGTCCATTTGGTATATGTTAAAATAATCAGACATCCTAAATCAGGTATCCCATACTGGTAATCATGTCGGATTTTTCTATCTTAATACACTGCTGAGATGTCATTGATTGTTACGACATGTATTTCTTATGATCTACATGACATGGTGAAGTAAAATATATTGTATTGGATTCTTCAGATTTCGATTTGATATAGTTTTCTGGAGGACAGCCTTGCATGGGTATAGTTTACATAAAAGTGTAAACCATTTTCCGGTATGCTCTTTCTGACTGTCTAGTTTGTCCATTCAAGTGCAAATAAGGGTTTTAAATCTACTCAAAGTTCCTGAATGAATGCTCTAAACTTTAGATAAAATGTGAGAAAAATAATCCTTCATTATTTACTTATGTGGATAGGGAAATTCCACCTCTGGAACAAGACTCGCTATCTAATGTACGTCTGAGCCATAAATTTTGTAATGAAGAGAAGTCAGAAGCACTATACATGTCATAGACATTGTTTATGACAAAGCAGTGTGTAATGATCCTGAACCAAGGTCATTTGGAAAAGTTCAAGGTCACTGAGACAAAGTAGGGTTAGACATTTTTTTTGCATAGGCCATATTTTTGTAATGGTGAGGAAAAACTTGGCATGGAGGTTACTTTTGAATACATCATGTGTATTGGCCAAAAGCAAAGTCTTTGATTAAAAAAAGAGGACTTTAAATATATTTCTACAGGCATTGATTTTATAGATGAGGTACAACAGATGTATAAACATTAATTTAATCATAGAAAACAACATTCCGTTTTCAGAGACTGGTAGTTGCACTCGTTGCACCATCTACTTACAGCACTATAATTTCAGTTTGCACGGTGTGATACTTGGTGACCTCTGTTGTGTGCTAACAGAACTTTTAACATTTCAGTTTGTTTTCAGTTTGTTACCTAACATCCTTACAGTTCACACTATTGCAGTAATGCATGCAAGTTTTTATACGGTTTGGTGGACACTGAGTGCATTTCATGCTACACTCGGCGATAGTTATGTACTTCTATGTAAGAAAATTGTGTAATTTCATCACCTATATGACATAAAATGGTGCTTAAATTTATAATGTATATTAAATCTGCAAAATGATACTAAAAATAGTCATGTAATGAAATAATTGGATTCCATGTTAAGGAGGTACATACTACATTGTCATAATGGCTATTTCCTTTTAAAACGTAAACGAAAAATTATCAGCTATATTTCCATATTCCTTTAAAATTTTATTGCCTAGCTCAGTCGGTTAACATATCAACTGCAGATCTGTAGATTGTAGTCCAACAGAGTTTTGTTTTTTTTTCAGATTAATTTTCACTAAAACTGCATTTTTTGACTAAATAAAGTAGATTTGAAAGTTTTTAATTTTGAAATATTATACATATCCTCCACTTTACGTCCATGTCAATTTTCTCTATTTTCCATGTGTAAAGCAGATTGAATTATATAATTTGCAGGCTGATCTTCAGAAGTGCCAGAGGGAGTGTGAGGATTTTAGAGGCCAACTCCACGTAACAACATTAGAGTTAGAAACAGCCAAAGCACAGCTTACAGCTCGTGATGAAACTATCGAAAGTCTGAAACAAGACAAAGGGGCGTTCTATCAAGGTAACAAAGTTATAGAATATGATTATGTATCGAGGAATTTCTGCTCTAGATGAGCTATTTCCATCTCAGTCTCACTTTTCATCGTGAAAATTGATTATTAGGGAAATTTTTATGTTTTATGGTCTAGTAGCATTGTCTGAATGCATACTTTCTGACAGGTTACATTAAGCTATCAGTTGAGAGACCTGAAAAGAAAAAAATACAGGAAAATGCAGATTGATAAAATATTTTAATTCTCACCTGGCTGAAATAGAAAATGTAGCTTGAGTTATCTTGTTTCAGAGTATGACAGTATGTGTCGGCGCCTCACAGAAAAAGATGAGAAGATTGAAAATCTTCGACAGAAGTGTGACAAAACAGTGGAGACATTGAGACAGGAGTTCTCACAGGAAAAGCTGAACCTCGAGCAGGAGCGCACCTCAACAGAGAGTGACCTAGATAAAGCCAAGTAAGAGCTAAGTCACCTCAACAGAGTGAAACTCAGTCACCTCAACAGAGAGTGACCTTGATAAAACCAAGTAAGAGCTAAGTCACCTCAACAGAGAGTGACCTTGATAAAACCAAGTAAGAGCTAAGTCACCTCAACAGAGAGTGTTCTAGATAAAGCCCATAAGAGTTAAGTCATCTCAACAGAGAGTAAAACTCAGTCACCTCAACAGAGAGTGATCTAGATAAAGCCAAGTAAGAGCTAAGTCACCTCAACAGAGAGTGACCTAGATAAAGCCAAGTAAGAGCTACATGTAAGTCACCTCAATAGAGAGTGACCTAGATAAAGCCAAGTAAGAGCTAAGTCACCTCAACAGAGAGTGAAACTCAGTCACCTCAACAGAGAGTGATCTAGATAAAGCCAAGTAAGAGCTAAGTCACCTCAACAGAGAGTATTCTAGATAAAGCCCAGTAAGAGCTAAGTCACCTCAACAGAGAGGTGACCTAGATAAAGCCAAGTATGAGCTAAGTCACCTCAACAGAGTAAAACTCAGTTACCTCAACAGAGAGTGATCTAGATAAAGCCAAGTAAGAGCCAAGTCACCTCAACAGAGAGTGACCTAGATAAGGCCAAGTAAGAACTAAGTCACCTCAACAGAGAGTGATCTAGACAAATAAAAACTCAGTCACCTCAATAGCCTATGGACCTCTTGTTAGAAACTGAACTACTTTCACTTAAAAGCACAAAGATAGCAATATCTAAAGTATGATTTTTTTTCTTTTTTGTAGGGAGACCAATGACTTCTTAAATGAAGAGGTCAAACAGAAGGATGCTCAACTGGTTACATTTGGAAGAACACTTCATGAGCTGGAAGATCTCACAAAGTAAGGCATACAGAAATCATCTCTATATATACAAATAGTCTCTCTAGCAATAGGACATATACAAATAGTCTCTCTAACAATAGGACATATACAAATAGTCTCTAACAATAGGACATAAACAAATAGTCTCTAACAATAGGACATATACAAATAGTCTCTAACAATAGGACATATACAAATAGTCTCTAACAATAGGACATAAACAAATAGTCTCTAACAATAGGACATATACAAATAGTCTCTAACAATAGGACATAAACAAATAGTCTCTCTAACAATAGGACATAAACAAATAGTCTCTAACAATAGAACATAAACAAATAGTCTCTAACAATAGAACATATACAAATAGTCTCTAACAATAGGACATAAACAAATAGTCTCTAACAATAGGACATATACATATAGTCTCTAACAATAGAACATATACTAATAGTCTCTCTAACAATAGGACATATACAAATAGTCTCTAACAATAGGACATATACAAATAGTCTCTCTAGCAATAGGACATATACAAATAGTCTCTAGCAATAGGACATATTCAAATAGTCTTCTTTAACAATAGGACATATACAAATAGTCTCTCTAACAATAGGACATATACAAATAGTCTCTCTAGCAATAGGACATATACAAATAGTCTCTAACAATAGGACATATACAAATAGTCTCTCTAGCAATAGGACATATACAAATAGTCTCTAACAATAGGACATATACAAATAGTCTCTCTAGCAATAGGACATATACAAATAGTCTCTAACAATAGGACATATACATATAGTCTCTCTAACAATAGGACATATACAAATAGTCTCTAGCAATAGGACATATACATATAGTCTCTCTAACAATAGGACATATACAAATAGTCTCTCTAGCAATAGGACATATACAAATAGTCTCTAACAATAGGACATATACAAATAGTCTCTCTAACAATAGGACATATACAAATAGTCTCTCTAACAATAGGACATATACAAATAGTCTCTCTAGCAATAGGACATATACAAATAGTCTCTAACAATAGGACATATACATATAGTCTCTCTAACAATAGGACATATACATATAGTCTCTCTAGCAATAGGACATATACAAATAGTCTCTAGCAATAGGACATATACATATAGTCTCTCTAACAATAGGACATATACAAATAGTCTCTCTAGCAATAGGACATATACAAATAGTCTCTAACAATAGGACATATTCAAATAGTCTTCTTTAACAATAGGACATATACAAATAGTATCTAGCAATAGGACATATTCAAATAGTCTTCTTTAACAATAGGACATATACAAATAGTCTCTCTAGCAATAGGACATATACAAATAGTCTCTAACAATAGGACATATACATATAGTCTCTCTAACAATAGGACATATACATATAGTCTCTCTAGCAATAGGACATATACAAATAGTCTCTAGCAATAGGACATATACATATAGTCTCTCTAACAATAGGACATATACAAATAGTCTCTCTAGCAATAGGACATATACAAATAGTCTCTAACAATAGGACATATTCAAATAGTCTTCTTTAACAATAGGACATATACAAATAGTATCTAGCAATAGGACATATTCAAATAGTCTTCTTTAACAATAGGACATATACAAATAGTCTCTCTAACAATAGGACATATACAAATAGTCTCTCTAGCAATAGGACATATACAAATAGTCTCTAACAATAGGACATATACAAATAGTCTCTCTAGCAATAGGACATATACAAATAGTCTCTAACAATAGGACATATACAAATAGTCTCTCTAGCAATAGGACATATACAAATAGTCTCTAACAATAGGACATATACAAATAGTCTCTCTAGCAATAGGACATATACAAATAGTCTCTAACAATAGGACATATACATATAGTCTCTCTAACAATAGGACATATACAAATAGTCTCTAGCAATAGGACATATACATATAGTCTCTCTAACAATAGGACATATACAAATAGTCTCTAACAATAGGACATATACATATAGTCTCTAACAATAGGACATATACAAATAGTCTCTAACAATAGGACATAAACAAATAGTCTCTAACAATAGGACATAAACAAATAGTCTCTAACAATAGGACATATACAAATAGTCTCTAACAATAGGACATATACAAATAGTCTCTAACAATAGGACATAAACATATAGTCTCTCTAACTGTGAATAGGACTTATAGAAATAGTCTAATGTTTTATACACAGAGCCAGACACCTACATGTAATCCTTTCTAGTGCAGCCTTTACTTTTCATTTGAATTCTGATACTTGGAAAATTCAATTGCATTGCTGTTACTTAAAAGACAAGTGTAAATATTAACTGTCTGTGTTTTTATAGGCAGAAGCATGAGTTGGAACACCAGGTGGAAAAACTAGAATTTGACTGTAGCTCTCTCAAACAGCTACTGCAGAATAGTGAAAGAGAAGTCGAGGCTCACCAAAGCACGATTAACAGAATGCAGGTAAGGGAGGGATATTTTAACTGTAGCTCTGTCAAACAGCTCAAGTAAGGACAGAACTGTCAGAAAAATCAAGGCTCACTTGATCTGATGGTGTGTACTGTCCAGGTAGTACAGTGGTTGTACTTGATCTGATGGTATGTACTGTCCAGGTAGTACAGTGGCTGTACTTGATCTGATGGTATGTACTGTCCAGGTAGTACAGTGGCTGTACTTGATCTGATGGCATGTACTGTCCAGGTAGTACAGTGGCTGTACTTGATCTGATGGTGTGTACTGTCCAGGTAGTACAGTGGCAGTACACTTGCTTCTCATCTCCATGGCCCGGATCTGAGTGTAATATCCAGTGGCTGTACACTTGCTTCTCACCTCCATGGCCCGGATCTGAGTGTAACATCCATAGTGGCAGTGCACTTACTTCTCACCTCCATGGCCCGGATCTGAGTGTAATATCCACAGTGGCTGTACTTGAATTGATGGTTGCCCACTTGAACACATGGATGTTCTCTGGGTAATTGGATTTACTCCCGGTGACCCCTTTAATCCAACTTCTGATCAAAAGCACACAAAGGACCCCACTGGAAATAAGCTCTTATGCTTTCATGGGTTATCCTGAAATTTACCATTCAATCTGAACAAAGATCTAATTATTCAAGATTTGACCAGCAGGGCTTTACTGTAAATCTGGTTATTTTTGCTGTCGATTAATTTTTAGCGTTTTTGCGAGTCAGTTGGATTCGCAAAAATATTTTTCTCAAAATTAATGTTTCACGCGTTTTTTAATATGTTTTTTACATAAATTCGCAAAAATAAGAAACACATAAATAGATATATAGGCTTTTTACTCAAATTCGCAAAAATAAATTGACGCAAAAATATACAGATTTACGGTACTTTAGAGTTGTGGATATTTGATAGATATTGAAAAATATGATAATAATGAAAGTGATGCATAGATAGAGTTGAGAAAAGTGTACACCTTTTAAGGAATTTAAAAATTTGTCATGTCTGTGAGTTTGATGTACATCTATTGCAGGAAATCCATGCCAAACTTCAGGTGGATAAGACCAGACTGACAGACCAACTCAAGGAGGAGAAAGCTTCCTCCACACGTGAGATTCAAGCACTGATGAAAACCATGTCAGATGAGAAGTCTCACCATGAAGGAGAGAAGGCCTACCTCAAAGAGAATCTGTCACAAGTAAGTCAATTCATATCAATATCATAAGACTTGAGGCTCATGTAATTTGCATATTAGTAAAGATATTGTGTTACAAGCCAGAAACTTGTGTGATATTTGCTTGTGGTTAAAAAAGAATAAAATATGCATTTTACAAACACATTCTTCTAACATTCAAGAACATAGTAGCAGACTAAGATTTATGACACAATGACATTTTTCCCAGACCCAGTCCAAACTGCAGGCATTGGAGTCCACCCTAGCATCAGCCATTGAATCGCGTGACAAATTCCACATGACCAATCGGATGCTTGAGCACTCATTGGAGGAGACCAAGGGGAAACTGCAAGAGGAAAGCACATGTTACCGAGTCAGTGAGAAAAAGACAGAGACCCTGCAGAGTCAGCTCAATGACAGTCGCAGGGAGAGGGTAAGTGTAAGTTAATTAACAGTCACAGGGAGAGGGTAAGTGTAAGTTAATTAACAGTCACAGGGAGAGGGTAAGTGTAAGTTAATTAACAGTCACAGGGAGAGGGTAAGTGTAAGTTAATTAACAGTCACAGAGAGAGGGTAAGTGTAAGTTAATGAACAGTCACAGGGAGAGGGTAAGTTTAAGTTAATGAACAGTTGCAGGGAGAGGGTAAGTGTAAGTTAATTAACAGTCACAGGGAGAGGGTAAGTGTAAGTTAATTAACAGTCACAGGGAGAGGGTAAGTGTAAGTTAATTAACAGTCACAGGGAGAGGGTAAGTGTAAGTTAATTAACAGTCACAGGGAGAGGGTAAGTGTAAGTTAATTAACAGTCGCAGGGAGAGGGTAAGTGTAAGTTAATTAACAGTCACAGGGAGAGGGTAAGTGTAAGTTAATGAACAGTCACAGGGAGAGGGTAAGTGTAAGTTAATTAACAGTCACAGGGAGAGGGTAAGTGTAAGTTAATTAACAGTCACAGGGAGAGGGTAAGTGTAAGTTAATTAACAGTCACAGGGAGAGGGTAAGTGTAAGTTAATTAACAGTCACAGGGAGAGGGTAAGTGTATAGAGGTTAGAAGCTGTTCTGTCTGGCTATAAGTATACTAGTTGTTTTGTGAAGGTCAATGTAACATTACATGTTCACTTCTGCTGAGTATAAAGTATAATGTCATCAGAGGAGTGGGTTTTTATTTCTTGCAGAATATGTAGAGAATGGAAGTGTTTGTCAGAAAATGTTTCATTGTGTTATAGAGTGGGTATTAGTTTGCCATCACAATTTTAATATACAATATGTAAAATGACAAATAATGATGTGAAAATAACATTCGGTGATTATGATGCAGAGTTGTGATTCTTAAAGCTACTCTATCAGAAGTCTGTAGCATATTGTGCCAACTTTTGGAGAATTTTACGGAATTATTGATTATCGTGTCACAATCAGAGTCACTACAATATGGAAGACACTTTTTCATTTCATATGTTGTGCACAAACATTTTTTCATGGTCTAGTAATTTTTAATTTTCTGAGTTCACAATTTTGAGGGCAGATTTTTGTAATTATTTGCACATTTTTCCTTTGTTGTAGTGTAATTTAGTCAAGGTAGTATGCTGTTTCATTTGTATAGATTATTGCATGGTATTTCCTATTATATTGCATTTCAGCCATGAAAGGTGACTGCAGGCTGATGTAGGATATAATATGAAAAAAAAAATTTGACATGCCAGGATATTTTTTTATCATTATACTTATAGAAAATATATAATTATATTATAACTACAGTAACTTGATCCAAAGAGTTGGATCACGTCACATTGACAGGTGCAGATCATTAGATCTGATGATCCGTGCCTGTCAACGAGACGTGATCCAACTCTTTGGATCAAGTTACTGTTGTAATGATAAATTTATTACATACCTCCTTATGCATTTTAAATCCACATTTATAAGATAATAAAAGTAACCCAAATGATCAAAAACAGAGACATACAGTGAAATTATATTTTCTGTAAGCAGTTTTGTTTTTGACGCAGTTGATACTTTCCACTTAAAACATTGCATTGTGACGGCATCAGTTTCAAAGGATACTGATCCAGAATCAGAAAACCAGTATGGTGATCCAGGAAATCAGATCACACTCTGTGAAATCAACAGTATATAATATAGTACAAGATTTAAAATAATTTATCAAATTAGTGAATGAAAGAAAGAAACAAAAGAGCTATCATATTATTGATTTCATGGGAAAGTATGATATTTCTTGCAGTACGTACATTATACATTATACCCCATTGGAAAATAAAAACAACCCTTATGGCTTAGTGACAAATTCAGGATTGTGTGAGACACAAAAACAGCCCTTATGGCTCAGTGACAAATTCAGGAATTTAATGTCATGACAATATGGGGTCTTTGCTTTAAAAAAAAGTCATGCAAGTGTGTGAGGAAAGGAAATGTCAATGCGTGTTTTTATATTTCATTATTGAATTTTGTTATATTGTTTTGTATGATTTATTATCTATGTTTTGTGTTGCTGTTGTTTTATTTCATTGTTCAAAAGTTGTGTTGGATTTTCTTATTTGACTATACGCTCATTTCTTTGTTTTTGTCTTGCATGTGAACTGACACGTGCACAGATGGGGTCGTCCATGTCAGGCATGAGAGTTTTGCTTACTCAATTCATAACCACAAATGATGTGTAATTCTCCGATGTTAAAGTGAAGCCATGTTTATCTATTATAGACCTTTAGGACTCTTTCTCATGATATGTAGCCGAATTGAATAATACTAAATAATATCAACTTATATTGAAACTGAAAGCCTTATTACACTATAACAATATTTGATCATTAAATACACTTGCGTAGTTACTAACTAGCCCCAATATCTGGAATCAAATTTAAATAGTTTTCTGAGAAAGATTATTTGTCCAAAATCCAATAACTCCCTGTTTTTTGTTAGTTTATACGGAGTTGTGATGTTTGTGAAGGGAGGATGTCTGATTTTGCTATCTTGATTACAGTTTCTGACAGAGGACAAGCTCAACCAATGTCAGACCAGTATGGTCAAACTAGAAAAGGAGTTACGGGCAGAGAAAGATCAGGGTCAGGAACTGGGGGAGCGGATCCTGGAGTTAGAGGCACTGTCAGCCACCCAGCAGTCAGCACTGAAATCCAAACAGGAACAACTGGATGTGCTGCAGGTAGGAGAATGAAAGATCTGGACTCACAAAAATCTTAATAGACTATGAGCTGATATTGGACACAGTCTTGTTTTTATGCCCTTGGTATCGAAGATTTAGGGGCATATAGTTTTTTGCACATCTGTCTGTGGCAAAAAACTAACCTTGGTCATATCTTTAACACCATAAGAGATATAGCTTTCATATTTGGTATATGTATTCCTTGTGGCAAGACCTTTCCATTGACACCAAAATCTTTGACCTTGTTACCTTAACATTGACCTTTGACCTGGTTCCATTTTGTTCTAATCTGGGGGCATCCGTTTTTCACAAATATATCTTGATTAAATCAAATTGTGAGTGAGCAAACAAAGTATATACAGTATCCATATATCATCAACTTTACACACTTCTAAATGACAAAGAAACACCAGGGTGAAGTGAGGAGGAAGGAAAAATTTCTTCCTAAGTTCGATGTGAATATGCTCACAGGTGTGTCAAGCTACAATAATTTAGCCTTCTCCGATTTTTTTTATTCTGACATTTTTGGGCTCTCCCTGAAAATTTTTTTGAAATGTCGGAGAGGTCTATATTATTGGAGCTAAGGCATGTCTTGCCCGCCTCAAAAGTAAGTAAATAGTTTTTTTTTTCATTCTAAAGAGTTGAAAAGTCTCAGTCGTGTGTGTAACTGTTTATTTCTTCTAGAGCGAGACAGGCAAGCTGAGTAGAAAAGTCTCAGTCGTGTGTGTGACAGTTTATTTCTTCGAGAGTGAGATAGGCATGAAGCTCAGTAGAAAAGTCTCAGTCGTGTGTGTGACAGTTTATTTCTTCGAGAGTGAGATAGGCATGAAGCTCAGTAGAAAAGTCTCAGTAGTGTATGTGACTGTTTATTTCTTCTAGAGCGAGATAGGCAAGCTGAGGCAGATCATCGATGGTCAGAAGCAACAACTCGGAGGAAAACTGAAGAAGTCGGCTCATGAGTTCAAACAACAGCTGTAAGTGTTAATTAACATTCTATAACACACACAACAGCTGTAAGTGTTAATTAGCATTCTATAACCCACACAACATCTGTAAGTGTTAATTAACATTCTATAACACAAACAACAGCTGTAAGTGTTAATTAACATTCTATAACACAAACAACATCTGTAAGTGTTAATTAACATTCTATAACACAAACAACATCTGTAAGTGTTAATTGACATTCTATAACCCACACAACATCTGTAAGTGTTAATTAAGATTCTATAACACAAACAACATCTATAAGTGTTAATTAACGTTCTATAACACAAACAACATCTGTAAGTGTTAACTAACATTGTATAACACATTCATTTCTGTTCATGATCAACGTTACAGTATTACATACAAATATGTCAGTTGAAACAAGTTCTCTGTAATGTGTAGAGAATATTTTGTTCTTCAATACAATATTCATTGAAACTAAAGAAGATGAAATAGCATGTAGAATTGTTTTCAAGTTAAAAGGAAAAACCATATTTCCCTTCTTAAAGTATCTGAATTTATACCTGTACTTATATACATGTAGTACATAATTTTGAGCTTATGAGGTATTTTGAAGAAATCTCATTAGAATCAGTTGCACATCATAGATGAATTATTTACTCAATATTTCATGTTGAAATATTCTTAATTTAAGAAAACAATAATTCACCCAGCATCGCTAGCCAGCTTGCAGAGCAAAAAAAAAATTGAATTTGGATAGTCATCCTGAAAATATTATAATGTTCATTTTCCAGGGACCTGGTAGAAATGGAGAAGGAACAATTGTCAAAGCAAAATCAGCAATTAACATTTGACCTGGAAAAAGCAAGAGAAACAATTCAGAACAAAAACAAGGACAATCTGAAGGTGAGTGTGGAAGGGCTGTCCTCCTTAAGGTGAGTGTGGCAGGCCTTAAGGCACCTATCTTAGATGAAGCGATCTTTTACCTTGTCAGGCCTATGTTTATAACAAGTACTATACATTTGTATGTCTACCAACTTTATGACACGGTTTGTTATTATATACTGAGTCTCATGGGAAAAAGTACCTGTGCATATCTTCAGAAAAGGAATTTATCAAAAAGAAAGATTAAGATCAGTCCGTTTTGTGCTTTTTATTGTGTGATATCTTTATGTTACTAACACATTTACTTTAAATGTCTTCAGTAATTTTATGTGAGAACACCAAAAAGTAAAAAAGGTGTCTTTTGAAGATTCACAGTCAGAAACAAGATTCATCTATAAATAAAATTTGTGCCCAGTCTTGCTGTGCAAATGTTGTCTGCCCATTCTATGTCTATGCAGCAGTACAGGGCATCATGCATGGATGTTCTTGAACTTGCTACCTTCAGACTTGTTCTATAACTTGAAAACTGAAGTCAATTTTGTAGTTTAACAAGCAGAATAAAATTGTCTTGCTGGCATGACATCTTTCATGGATGTTCAGAATGTGGACAGTCTTGCACATTTCCAAAAAATAATAATTCAATGCTTCATTTGTAAAGATGCCTATGTTATCTCAAATACTATATATAGGCACAATTACTTTTCTATAAGTACATTTTGTTGAGCGATTTATTATTAATGTGGAAATATATTCTTGAAGCTCCAAGAGGACATCCTCGGGTTGGAAGACCAGATCAGAGAGAGGTCCTCGAAGCTAAGGAAAGTGGAGGATAACTTGAAAGTCGAAGAGGAGATACAGACCAAGCTGGCCTCAAGGTGAGACAAAATCAGGATTGACTAAACTTTTGTCAGGTTTGCAAATGAGCAACCTACCTCAATGAGAAACTGTTGGAGCATCATATAGCTTTTTACTCTCTAGAAGTTATGGGTTTATCTATTATTACAGATACCAGGAACAGGAGGACGAAGTCAAGCGGCTGAAAATCTTCCTGACAAAGAAGGCAGAGGAAGCTACAGATGCGGATAAATCCATGTGGCAGGACATGTCGAAAGTGATTCAGGACATGAGTCTGAAAATGCAGCAACACTTTGAGGGAAGCAAAGAGCGGGAAAACCAGAGGGAGCAGGACCTCAAACTCATCAAGAAGTACAAGAAGCAGGTGCGGGACCTCGAAACGGACCTCAACACGGAGAAAGCAGTCCACACCATTACCAAGTCCTCACTACAGGCCCTGGAGGAGGATTGTCAGAGGCTGAGGAAACAGTTCATGGCCTCCAGGAGGAGGGGCCAGTCCTCCACTGAAAAGTAAGTCAAATCTCTGCCAGGAGGAGGGGCCAGTCCTCCACTGAAAAGTAAGTCAAATCTCCGCCAGGAGGAGGAGCCAGTCCTCCTCTGACAAGTAAGTCAAATCTCCGCTAGGAGGAGGGGCCAGTCCTCCTCTGCCAAGTAAGTCAAATCTCTGCAAGGAGGAGGGGCCAGTCCTCCCCTTACAAGTAAGTCTAATCTCTGTCAGGAGGAGGGGCCAATCCTCCACTGACAAGTAAGTCAAATATCCGCCCCAAGAGGAGGGGCCAATCATCCGCTGATAAGTAAATCAAATATCCGCCAGGAGGAGGGGCCAATCCTCCGCTGACAAGTAAGTCAAATATCTGTTTTTGTTCTCGTGGAGGAGTGGCCATTCCTCAGCTGATAAGTAAGTCAAATCTCCATTTTTGTGGCCTCCAGGAGGAGAGGCCAGTCCTCCAATGACAAGTAAGTCAAATCTCTGTTTTTGTTCTCGTTGTAGCAGAAATGTTGACAGTCTTCATAGTACAGGATGCAGTTTAAGATTTTTAAGAAATTTTTATTAGGAAATTTAACGTTCACAGCTACTGTAAACCATCTTTTATTGGCTTTCAATCATGTTTTGTGAGATTAGTGATCACACTTGTTTTGGTGAATATATTTTGTGATGCATGGAATGTAAATGTTGGCTAAATTCATGAATATTAATTATCATGAATATTAATCATTATGAATATTAATCATTATGAATATTAATTATCATGAATATTAATCATCATGAATATTAATCATTATGAATGCGTTTCACTATAAAAAGAGGGTTTACAGTGTTCAGTTTACTGCGTTTAAATATTTGAATTAATTCTTGAAACCTGATAAAATAGTTCAGATTTGAAACTTGGACGTTTTTCAGGCCGTCAAAGTCACGTATGGAGGCAATCAATGAGATAATAGCTCGTTCTCAGACCCAGGCTCAGAACATGCTGGCAGCTGGAGGCTATTTTGACGAGACACTACGCAGTATCACCACTCCGCGGGGAGGGGATTACAATAATCATAACAATGACGGGTCCCCCGACACTTCTATAGCCAGTGACTTTTCCTTCAACAGTGTCCCTGCAGTCATCATGACAACCTATCCCTCACAAGCTAAATCCCCTCGCAAATAGTTTTCAACTTCCCATTATCGTACTGTCTGTTGGGTTTATTTAGAAATTTAGAAGTATGTATTTTTTACAAGATTTTTTTTTTTGGTCAAATTTTTATATTGTTCTGGGGTATTTATTTATGAAAGTCAAGAAATTTTGTATTTTTTGCACTACTTTTTAAAATTATATTTCTTATGGGCAAAAGGTCAGTTTCAGATAAAAATATTGTCCATTTCAGAAGTCGAGCTGAGGACAAGTTTAAACTAGAACGTGCAATACTTTACTAAGCATTCCCATTTTTTCAACGTGTAAAATACATGTTTATGTTTACATTAAAATGACTAGCTGCCGTCCATTTCTAGTATTGTTTTGTTGTTGAATTTCCTTTATGTGATAGATTAATGTTATGTTTATTGGGGTCAAGGAGTACATTTTTAAAGCTAGTTTTATTTTTGCTTGTATTCTTGCATTCCTAACAAAACTTTTATACATGACTTAGAAAATGTATCCTGAAGTAGTCCTTAATATAGAAGAGTACTATGTCTGTACCCAGAAGAGGTTGTTTAGTTAGAAAAGTACTATATTTGTTAATTTACTGCTGGGTATTCCTCGGTGAAATGTCATGATTTTTTATCCGTCCTAAATTATTTATAATCTAATGAGTGCTGATTGAATTCTAACATAAACTGACACAATTTTTGTTTCTCAGTTTATCAGATAATATATTACGTCTCAGTAATGCAGCTATAAAGTTCTGGAATACAAACTTCAAGAAAACGGGGTTAAATTTATTGATAGGGATTGCAATATCAGATAGTGGCAATTATGATCTATTTGGGGTGTTTTCTTTGTGTTCAGATTTCTTTTTTTCTGTCTGTAGCTCTAGTATCTATCTAATGAAGGTGTTCGCCATCACGATATTGATAAAATGTGTTCTCTGCAGGTAATTCAAGGCTTCAAGAGGGGAATAGCAGCCAAAATCAAAACATAACCTACCATTACTTGCCATTTCACATTCTCCATCACTCCATCATTTGACTTTCTTTGGTACTTATGTCTTCCAGTCATTTAGTTGCAGGTACACATGCCTTTGAAGTGTTATTTTTTTCTCATTATTTTTAATAGTCATTAAGTGTCTTAAATATTTTTTATGAGACGAGTCAGCTGATTAAAGTCAGCTCTATACCTTTCACATTTCTACCCTCAATCCTCACAAGAAATGCATTTTGCTTTGGTTAGGATTTCATTTTATATATAATATACACTGTTAATCTATATTTACACAATAAATGTTACTTGCAATATTTACTAATTGGTAGTTTGTTGTTATTTCAAGATTGTGTGCACATTAGATTAAAGTTACAAGTGCTAGTATATTGCTGGTGGCCAGACAGGTGGATTCAGGACTCCCAGTGAGGCTCGAGACAGGGAGTACAAATTATGTGGCACATGGGTTGTCTCCCTGAAAATTTCCCCTGCATGCTAAACGGTACTGGTTTGGTTTATTTAGTGGGATGTGTGATTAAGAACAAGATTCGCAGTTTAGGACGAGCCTTTGCCGAGTAGACAGTGAATCTTGTTCCAGAGGTGGAATTTCTCTATCCCACACGAGTAAATAAGGAAGGATTATTTTTCTCACATTTTACCTCAAGTTTAGTGCATAAATTTAGGAGCTTTGAGAAAATTCTAAATTATCAAAATCCCCATTTAAACTTCGATGCAAAAACTGATTAGATAGGCAGAAAGAGCATACCCGAAAATGGTTTACACTGTAAACTGAAAAACCCAAGGTTGTCCAACAGAACGCTATATACATTAAAATTTAAAGATAACAATGCAAAATATTTTTACTTCACCGTGGAACAGTAATGTAAATCATAGAAAATATATGACGTCACAATCAAATGACGTCGCAGCAGTGTGAGACAGAAAAATCTCACATGGGTAAAGTCGATCTCACACTGGTGAGAAAAATACACTACTATTAAGCTGGTTATTTTAGGGCTATATAGGAATTACCCTGTCTGTCAAGTCCATGTGCAATCATGTTTGTGTTCATATTTTGTTACAATAAAACATACTGATATAATGTGCTTAATACAATGTTTGCTTTTGACAAGAGTATGTATCATGACTTAACAAACATTCTTCTGATGGTCAGTGTTAGAAAAAGTTGAACAGTCACTGGTCATATCAAAGTTCTTCTGGTGGTCAGTGTTAGAAAAAGTTGAACAGTCACTGGTCATATCAAAGTTCTTCTGGTGATCAGTGTTAGAAAAAGTTGAACAGTCACTGGTCATATCAAAGTTCTTCTGGTGGTCAGTGTTAGAAAAAGTTAAACAGTCACTGGTCATATCAAAGTTCTTCTTCTGGTCATTGTTAGAAAAAGTTTAACAGTTACTGGTCATATCAAAGTTCTTCTGGTGGTCAATGTTAGAAAAAGTTTAACAGTCACTGGTCATATCAAAGTTCTTCTGATGGTCAATGTTAGAAAAGGTTTAACAGTCACTGGTCATATCAAAGTTCTTCTGATGGTTAGTGTTAGAAGAAGTTGAACAGTCACTGGTCATATAAAATTTCTTCTGGTCAGTGTTAGAGAAAGTTTAACAGTCACAGGTCATATCAAAGTTCTTCTGGTGATCAGTGTTAGAAAAGTTGCCCGGTCAGTGTTAAAAAAGTTTAACAGTTACTGGTCATATCAAAGTTCTTCTGGTGGTCAGTGTTAGAAAAAGTTTAACAGTCACTGGTCATATCAAAGTTCTTCTGATGGTCAATGTTAGAAAAGGTTTAACAGTCACTGGTCATATCAAAGTTCTTCTGATGGTTAGTGTTAGAAGAAGTTGAACAGTCACTGGTCATATAAAATTTCTTCTGGTCAGTGTTAGAGAAAGTTTAACAGTCACAGGTCATATCAAAGTTCTTCTGGTGATCAGTGTTAGAAAAGTTGCCCGGTCAGTGTTAAAAAAGTTTAACAGTTACTGGTCATATCAAAGTTCTTCTGGTGGTCAGTGTTAGAAAAAGTTCAACAGTCACTGGTCATATCAAAGTTCTTCTGGTGGTCAGTGTTAGAAAAGGTTTAACAGTCACTGGTCATATCAAAGTTTGTGAAAAAGATACATAAATACTTCCATTCTTGGCACGGGCTAATTATTGCCTATATTTTTGGCAAATTGAATTTCGAAGACAATTATAGGAGGAAAGCACATTTATTTATTCTTCAGAACAGAACATACTAAATATATATATGTCACCCTGTGACATTAAATCACTTTCATCCAGAATATATCTAGTTCAGTCCAGAAGATGAAGATGGGTTTTTAGCACGTTTTGATATAGTGCCATCTGTTCGTGTGGGAAAATGCACATTCATCGAACTTCGCAACCTATTTCGCGGCGTTTTTGAAATAGTGGGAAAATATTTTTGGTGTATATTTTACATTTTATTTGAATTTTGAATAATAGAGAACGCATGCCTAAATGTATATTATACGACGGTTTGTCCTATGAGTTTAGAATGATCGTCCAAATATGGAAATCATTACCAAATATGGAAATAAGTTAAGTTCAGGTGAATACAGTAAAAGATAAATGATAGATTGTCTTTCCTTGGTTTGTCAAATGGGGGACGAAGGTCGATCGCAAATATTGCAAAATAAATCGCGCGGATTATACATTTTTCTGCAATGCTTGCAACCTTCATACCTCATTTAAAAAGAAAGCATTTCATTATCAGAGCAATTATCGCTCCTTGACCTTGAAACCTCAAAATATGTAGGCATCTTCCTCTGGCCATTGTCCTATTGCTCACTGAATCACATCACAAACTGGAGGCTCTCAAGTTACTCAAAAAGTAACCACACTTCTGCAGAGATATTTGTATGGAATATGGAGACCCGGGCTGCAGTTGACCAGGAGATTTCATTTTGGTCTCGGTCAATCCAAAGCTTTGGTACATATTTTCATTGCTGCTAATGTTACATTTACATGCGTGTACTAGGAGTTGCTATTGACGACCTTTACATATTACCATCAATCTAAATATATACACTTAAAGTACATGTTTATCTGCCTTATCTACTGAATTATTTACACAATTCATAATGTGTCTGGGAGTTGATATCTGCATCGAAGTTGAATCCTGTCGTCATTACTACGGCAAACAGACGCATCCGAAATCTGCAATATGACAAGTATAGCACTTTTACATTAACTAAATCCAGCCCTCACAAAATAATCCTTAACATGCAAACATTTAAATTGGTTTATAATAAAGGATGGATTTCCCAACCCATCAGAAAAACAAGTATCATATGGCCATTACATTTGTAGATTATTGATCCGGGCCTAATACGTCTGGCAGTCAATTGATCTATCCCACTTATAAGTCACTGCTGAAGATGAGAACAGATTTTACAAGAAGAGCTAATCTCTTTTGTTGAACTTTTATGTACAAGAGCTGCTGTAAAATGTATTGATTGGGAAGACTGAATCAAACATAGGGTGACTATAGGCACGATCGATACCATACAATGACCCAATAATCTGTTGCATCGTGTGTACTGAGAATGCTGAGGCGAGAAATACACTGAAGGCAATTAGAAAATTATGTACATGTATGTTTCATGCGGCTAAAAGAAAGAAAAAGGAAACAACAGGCCCATGGGCCTTAAAGGTCACCTGACACAATGAAATTCTTAAATTACAGGTGTTACGTGTAGATAAAAGTCATCTGACACAATGAAAATCTTAAATTACAGGTGTTACGTGTAGATAAAGGTCACCTGACACAATGAAAATCTTAAATTACAGGTGTTACGTGTAGATAAAGGTCACCTGACACAATGAAAATCTTAAATTACAGGTGTTACGTGTAGATAAAGGTCACCTGACACAATGAAAATCTTAAATTACAGGTGTTACATGTTGATAAAGGTCACCTGACACATTGAAAATCTTAAATTACAGGTGTTACGTGTAGATAAAGGTCACCTGACACAATGAAAATCTTAAATTACAGGTGTTACGTGTAGATAAAGGTCACCTGACACAATGAAAATCTTAAATTACAGGTGTTACGTGTTGATAAAGGTCACCTGACACAATGAAAATCTTAAATTACAGGTGTCACATGTTAATTTCGTTCATTCAAATTAAACAAAAAACTGGATGTAATTAATTACAAAAATGTATAAAATTTATGATCTAAAGTGATGCTCAATTAAGAATCTAAATTCAAATAGTTAGGGGGAGGGGGTAAAAACTCCCGAAAATTTCTGTCATCCAACATCGATTACACTTTTAATAGTGGAAAAGTCAAGTGACTGTTAAAAACCATACAATATTTCATTTTGATAAACATTTACTAGTTTTAATGTACATTTCCATTTGTGAATGAACAGTAGAAAAGGTATACAAAGTGTTATTTATAATCGTAACTTTTTACTTGTTGATCGATTAGTTTTAACATTCATCATATTTAGTTTTAAGGGGTGTGTGTGTGTGTGTGTGAAAAGTGTGTGAATCTAGATCGATCTTGATCAAACTTGTCCGCCAAAATAATTAACATAAACTCAAATAATTGAAGATATCGTTAATCATTTGAAGATATCAACAATTCAATTAAAGATATCTACAAATGATTAATGATATCTTAAATTCTGAATTATTGTGCGCATTAATTGAATTGTTGATATCATTTTAAAATACTCTGCTGAATTGATGAGCGCTATATAATTAAATTGTTGCTCTCTTCAAATAAATTGATGATACCAACAATTGAATTGATGCCTGCAACAGTTTAATTGAAGAGAGCAATGATTCATTAGTGCGCGCATCAATTCAATCAGTTCTCGCAATAATTGAATTATTGCTCTCTTCTATGGCGTGCCAAATTAACGACATGATCAATGAAAATCGTCAAATTGACTGCATGTTCGGATATATGGAGCACAAAATCAACATATGATACGCTGGCCTGAAGCGTGGCAGTTCCTATCCACCTGTAATTTCAAAACTGAAATCTATAAAACTTGGAACCTCTGTTGTAGGTCCACCCTGCCGCCCTGAGTCCCCCATGGACTCATAGTTATAAATATGGAGATTCCTATACACGACCAACACTATTAGAATAGGTCCTCAGTACTCCCTTGCTTGTCGCAAGAGGCGACTAAATGGGGCGGTCCTTCGGACGAGACCGCAAAAACTGAGGTCCCGTGTCACAGCAGGTGTGGCACGATAAAGATCCCTCTCTGCTCAATGGCCAAAGCGCCGAGCTTAGGCGTACAATTTGCAGTCCTTCTCCGGCAATGGAGACATCTCCATATGAGTGACAAATTCTCGAGAGGGACTTTAAACAATATACAACCAACCAGCCATGCACTTAGTATCGTTTTCCCCAGACTCTCGCTACAAACCACTATTCACCTAACTAGCTGTTCAAAGGTAAAGGATACTGTAACAATTTATGCATTTTACACTACATGATCTATATCCACTCCATGGGACCTGAAACCCGGATCCAGGAAGAATAATACATCTTCACTGTACGCAGGGGCGGATCCAGGAATTGAACGTAGGGGGCGCAACTTCGTGAGACAGGGGTATGAGGGACGTCTCTGGGGCAACGCCATGGTGGAGTGGATGCTCCTGGGTTTTATTGGGCTTGAAATATGTCTCCCGTATACTAATTTTACTACAGTATTTTCTGTCATTTTGAAGGAGGTAACATGAATAAAATGACATGTATATTAAGAATTCTAAGTTCTTTCAATAAAAGTAACAATTAATCAAGAGATCTTGTCGTTTATTTATCTGAGAATGGAAAAAAAATGATTGCTTCTTCTATTGTTTTTTAACACAAGAAACCATGATTTACCTCTTTGAAAATTATAGGGAGTGCACCCCCTTAAATCCGCCACTTGCACGAGTTTTATAGCCTCACACTAGCACTATATATCACCTGGCACCTTTCATAGAAGTAATGCATTTTCACTATACGGGTCAACGATGAGCAAGGCGGCCTCTTCCAGAATTGTGAAGTTGATGATTCCTGGATTTAGAGTTCTGGCGCTAGGACCTAGCTGACTGACTCTGGGAAAAGTTTGAATAGACCAGAAAATTACAGATTCACCCTTATATATATGGAGCGCCAAATTAACATAAACTCAAATAATTGAAGATATCTTCAATTATTTAAAGATATCATCAATTATTTGAAGATATCACCAATTCAATCATTGCTCTCTTAATTAAATTAATGCGCACATTAAATAAATTATTGCTCTCATCAAGGGAATTAATGCCCTCTTCAATTCAATTATTGCTCTCATCAATTGAACTAATGCGCGCATCGATTGAATTGATGAGAGCAATCATTGATTTAATGCGCGCATTCATTCAATTAATGATCTCTTGAACAATTCAATTGATGCGCGCATCAATTGAATTAATGAGAGCAATAGTAGATTTGATGCGTGCACTCATTCAATTATTAATCTCTTGAACAAAATTAATTGATGAGAACATCGATTTCGTAGAAATATTGCTCGGTATAAATAAGTTGATGATCTCTTTAATTCAATTGAAGATATCTTTAATTATTTACAATGCTTTTGTGTAAGGAATTAATGCGCATCAATTCTTTTCAAGAGAGCAACAATTCAATTAAAGAGGTCATTAATTCAATTGTGGATATGTTGAATTGAAGATATCTTTAATTATATAGTTGATCTCTCTAAAAGAATTATTGCTTTCTTCAAATGAATTAAAGATATGATTAATTCAATTGAAGAGAGCAATAATTAAATTAATGAGTGCATCAAATTAATTATTGCTCTTATCAAATGAACTAATCCGCGCATCAATTCAATTATTGCTCTCATCAATTGATTTAATGAGTGCATTATATCAATTTTTGCTCTCTTCAATTGAATTGTAGCGCGTATCAATTCAATTGTTGATATCATTAATTCATTTGAAGAGATTATTAATTCAATTAAAGCGCGCATCAATTCAGTTGAAGAATCAATGCTATCATCAATCCAATGAATGCGCACAATAATTCAGAACTGAAGATATCACTAATTATTTGAAGAGATCTTTAATCAAATTGTTGCGCGCATCAAATGAATTGATAATATCTTCAATAATTGAAGATATCTTCAACTATTTGAGTTATTGTTGATTTGGCGCTCCATATATATAGACCAGAAAACTACAGATCCACCCCTTATGCCAGAAAGACACAGATCCACCCCTTATACCAGAAAGCCACAGATCCACCCCTTATAAACCCATTACATACCAGAAAGCCACAGATCCACCCCTTATAAAAACCTTACATACCAGAAAACTACAGATCCACCCCTCATACCAGAAAGCCACAGATCCACCCCTTATACACCCATTACATATCAGATAACCACAGAACCACCCCTTATAGACCAGAAAGCTACAGATCCACCCCTTATAAAAACCTTACATACCACAAAGCTACAGATCCACCCTTACATAGACCAGAAAACTACAGATCCACCACTTATATCAGACAGCCACAGATCCACCCCTTACAAACCCCTTACATATCAGAAAGCCACAGATCCAACCCTTATAGAACAGAAGATTACAGATCCACCCCTTATAAAAACCTTACATACCAGAAAGCTAGATCTACCCATTATATAGACCAGAAAGCCACAGATCCACCCCTTATAAAACCTCTTCGATTTTACAACGAAACTTTTCCAGTGCATGATTCAAGTCCTATACATTTACAACGTAGCTAGCGGGTTTACTGGTCAATTTTTATAACATAGCTAGCGGGTATATTGGTCAATATTTATAACATAGATAGCGGGTATACTGGTCAATATTTATAACATAGGTAGTGGGTATGCTGGTCAATATTTATAACATAGGTAGCGGTATACTGGTCAATATTTATAACATAGGTAGTGGGTATGCTGGTCAATATTTATAACATAGGTAGTGGGTATGCTGGTCAATATTTATAACATAGGTAGTGGGTATGCTGGTCAATATTTATAACATAGGTAGCGGTATACTAGTCAACAATTCCATACGAAAACATATACCCAAGGAATGCGTCACATTAATCAGTCTAAGGATGGTTAATTAAAAAATTTGTAACAGTCGTCTACGTTCGAACGCAAACAATACCATATCTTAAGCTCCTGTGTGACGTTATTTTAATAAACGCAGAATATACCATATCTTTAGCTCCTATGTGACGTTATTTTAATGAAATATAAAAGAAATAGCGTGGTTTTGCCTTAAATCCATTGTTGAAACTAGAAACCCACTTGATAATATCTATACAGTGCAGACTCAGACAGTCTTTACAATAATTGAAATAAATTAATCGGAATAATATTAGACGTTCTCTACTTAGTTTTGTACAAAAGCCTACCAGGACCGCTCGATAGACAAGACGGATCTCTAAAGGCGAAATAATGCGAATAAGTCAAAGGTATTATGAGCAAGTGAAGATACAATCTCAGAAAACCTACAAAAAATACAAAATTAAGAGCAAACACGGACCTCTGGGCATACCAGAGGTGGGGTCAGGTGCATAGGAGGAGTAAGCATCCCCAGTTGACCGGTCACACCCGTCGCGAGACCTGTATCTTGATCAGGTAAACGGAGCAATCTGTAAAATCAGTATGCAAAGAACGGCCTAACAATTGGTATGGAACACGTCAGACAGAATTCGACTCAAATATAGCTTGTATTTACAAATCAATTCATTATAACACCCACAGTATTTGCGAAATCCTGACTTTAAACGAGACCGTTGAAACCCCTTTAACTGAGAATAACAGGTCTTTCGGATATGACCTTGAAAATAGAGGTCCCGTGTCGTGACAGGCGTTGGTATGTTAAAGAACCCGCACTGCTACGACCATGAGCGCTAAGCATATGTGTAGGTCTAAATTTGCGGTACTTCACCAACAGGAGGTGACATCTCTAAAGGATCGAAAAATTATCGACAGGACGTACATGTAAAACAAACAGCCAACCAATCAACTTATTTGTCAGTAGCTCCGATATAAAAATTGATCATACGCAGAACATGCTCTTGTGTATCAACTTTGTTGAGAGACATAAATGCCATATATACAGGTGATAGTGGAATATTGCTACACAAATATGGGAAGCAGACGATGGAGAATCTGAAGTCATCTCGTTTGTCATAAAGTTGTGTTGTTATTTTGCCGTTGACATCTACCGTATATCAGGGTTTTTTCCGCGTGTATCCAATTTCCGCTTTGTTCGCGACGATTTCCGAATCGCGGATAATAAATCCGCGTAAATTTGATACAAAGTTTGCTTTTATGATGAAGTTATACGGCCGATCTACCCCGCACATCTCAAAGTCTGTTGAAATTCACAACTATGAAAACAACGGCCTTGATTCCCCGATTTTTTTATTTTATTAAATACACAACAACTCAGGTTTTGTTAACTAACCTCATCCGACCCTGTGTTGATTATACGTTAACCAGTTGATAGCTTGGGTATAATAATTGAGTCAGTGTGTCGACTAAACAAGATCACAGCCGAACTACTACCCGTGCGTTTTAAAACGAAAGTGTTAGGGGTGATCATTCCCAGAATAGTCATGCACGATTGAAATGAAATCGAAAGTAGGAATCGCGTAGATCGAAAAATGTACAGTCGTTGAATAAAGGTAAAATTTCGTGAAATCACACGGAAATGTTGTAAAAATCACGGTCGTTGGTCCCGTTAGACAGGAGGTCGTTTAATACAAGTACAACAGATAGGGTAACGCCTTGGGATGGATTATTACGGTCACATACAGCAGTACTTATTTACTATAGTATAAAGAAAAGTGCAAAATCGTTGTGTGATCAGTAACTCAGAAATCGTGTAAATCGTTTCACCGTGTGAATTTTTTTGCATTAGAAATTAAGAGTTATACTTTCACAAGCTAGCTTCTTTTATAAGTTTAAATAATCGTGAATTATATTTTCACGATGACTTTGAAATAGTGAAATTTTGATTCGCGTAAATTTAATACACTATTTTAGGTTCTGATTCGCGGAAAAAACATGACGCGGAAAAAACCTGATATACGGTAATTCAATAAAATATCCAAATATGAAGGAGGTATGGAAGATTCTGTGGTGTCATTTACTTATAATTCATTGGATTATATCAAGTCGATCGACGTATATAGATAGATAAAATCGTCGACATTTAACGCAAAAGAAGTGAAAGTCGACATAACGCGAAACAAAGATGTAGTGACGCGAAACAAAACCGTAATAACGAGAGAAAAAATTACGTAGTAGCGCAAAACAAAGGCATGATAACACGAACCAAAGGTGTAGTAACGCGACAAAGGCTAAATAATTCTCATGAAACAAAGGTGTACTAACGCGAAACAAAGGCGTAATAACATGAGACAAATAAGGTGTAATAACGCGAAACAAAGGCTAAATAATTCTCATGAAACAAAGGTGTACTAACGCGAAACAAAGGCGTAATAACATGAGACAAATAAGGTGTAATAACGCGAAACAAAGGCTAAATAATTATTATGAAACAAAGGTGTACTAACGCGAAACAAAGGCGTGATAACATGAGACAAACAAGGTGTAATAACGCGAAACAAAGGCTAAATAATTCTCATGAAACAAAGGTGTACTACGCGAAACAAAGGCGTGATAACATGAGACAAACAAGGTGTAATAACGCGAAACAAAGGCTAAATAATTATCATGAAACAAAGGTGTACTAACGCGAAACAAAGGCGTAATAAAATGAGACAAATAAGGTGTAATAATGCGAAACAAAGGCATAATAACTGGGGATGGGGGTGGGGTGGGATATAGTAACGCGAAGCAAAGGCCGGGTAGCGTAGAGGTAGCGCTCTCGCTTCTCACCGCTGCGACCCGAGCTCGATCCTTGTGATCGGTAGTAAATGTATGTGAGAGGGAATGGCGGTCACCCGCTCAGACACGTGGATTTCCTCCGGGTACTCCGGTTTCCTCCCACATAAATGACCCCCTAGCGCAAACATCCGTACATTAAAGGACCCCATTGGAAATAAGCTTTCGAGCTTTCATGGGTTATCCTTGGTATTTATGTATGTGTGTTTGTATGTATGTATATACTGAATAAACATTTATTTTTTTTAGGTGTAACAACGCGAAAAAAAGATGTAGTAACGCGAAACAAAGGCGTGATAACGCGAACCAAAGGCGTAGTAACGCAAAACAAAGGCGTAATAACGCGAACCAAAGATGTAGTAACGCAAAACAAAGGCGTAATAACGCGAACCAAAGATGTAGTAACGCGAACTAAAGATGTAGTAACGCAAAACAAAGGTGTAATAACGCGAACCAAAGATGTAGTAACGCGAACTAAAGATGTAATAACGCAAAACAAAGGCGTAATAACGCGAACCAAAGATGTAGTAACGCAAAACAAAGGCGTAATAACGCGAACCAAAGGGTAGTAACGCAAAACAAAGGCGTAATAACGCGAAAAAAAATGTAACGCAATACAAAGGTGTAATAACGCGAAACAAAGGCTAAATAATTAACATGAAATAAAGGGTACTAAGGCGAAACAAAGGTGTAATAACATGAAACAAAGACGTAAGAATGCGAAACGAAGGAGTCTGTGCACTAAGATTAGCACAGGGTACTTAATTTGAAATTCCACCGAATATTGTCGGTCATTGACGTTAATCTACAATCAACACATTCATATAAATTAATCGTAGAGAGTACAAGACTTTCTCTATAAATAAAGCCATGATGTCTATATATTAACACTTAACTTGAATTTATTTCGAGTGAAACTCTCCTGAGGATGTCGGTTACTTGCGTGTCCAGGGAATATGCAATGCGAAGTTACCGCCGTCTTCTACGATAAAACCATTTATTTACTATAGCTACCGTTTTTGTCTACTATACCAGTAATTTATCTAGAAAACCATATATGACATAACCGCTTTCATTATCTCTGACCTCCTATACTTCAATAGCCCGGACCTTCCACTTCCCCGAAGTTTGTCGTGTTCGCCTACTTTTCAAAATATACACGCATTTTTTCTCCCATAACTCTGACTTGGCCTACTTACCTTACAGGTATTTTTGTTCATAGACATTTTATCGTACACAGATCTATGACAGCCTGTACATATTCATATATGTACATGCGTGTTCTATTCAGATAATTGTAGATACTTTTTTCTGTCGTTGTATTAAAAAAAACCAACCAGGATGTGTTTGTGAAACACTCACGCATGGTACCAAAAGAAAGGTCGCGTCAACAAGAATACACATGTACAAGAAATCCCTAGCAGTAAACGTTTCTAGAGTTATGGCCAATATTAAAGTTTTTCAAAAGTAAATCAAACTCCAAGGTCAAAGTCACAAGGTCATAAATTTTGCTACATGTACCAAAGAAAAGTATTGTCACAAGGAATACACACATGCTATATGAAAGCTCTATCACCATCTTCGCAAGCCAAGCGTTTTCGGTCCGCTTCGCTTTTGTGGGGTTCGAAGCGGACCGAAAACGCTTGGCTTGCGAAGATGCTCTATCACCATCCATTTAAACGTTATAGCCAAGGTCAAGTTTTTGCGGACAGACAAACAGAACAAAAACTATGTCACCTTTTCTAAGAGAAAGGGGCATAAAAAAACAGGTTCGATCTAGATTTGGCACTAAAGGTGGGTGGGTTATCCTTACGAGAAGCTAGGATACTCCGATCATTTTATAAAGGGTTTTTACTTTCAAACAAGAGGTCCATGGGCCACATCGCTCACTTGAGTCACCTTGGCTCATATTTAAAAAAAAATTCCTATATATTCGCATGCAAAACTTTGATCCCTATTGTTACCCCAACCTACTCCCGGGGGCATGATTTTTTCAAAGTTGAATCAGGACTAGGTCAGAAAACTTTCATGTGAATGTAAACTTTTCTGGCCCAGTGATTTTTAATGATTTTTCCTATATATTTGTATGTAAAAATTGATCCCCCATTGTCGCCTCATCTTACCCCCAGGGCCCATAATTTTAACAAACTTCAATCTGCACTATGTCAGGAAGCTGTCATGTAAATTTCTACTTTCCAGTAGTTTTTGAGAAGAATATTGTTAAAGATTTTCCCTATATATTTGAATGCAAAAGTTTGATCACCCCTTGTGGCCCCATCCTACCCCCGGGGGCCATGATTTTAACAAACTTGAATCTGCATTATGTCAGGAAGCTTTCATGTAAATTTAAGGTTTTCTGGCCCAATCCAAGCCCATTGGTTCTTGAGAAGAGTATTTTCAAAGATTTTCCTAAATACCTGCATGTAAAACTTTGATCCCCTATTGTGGCCCCATCCAACCCCCGAGGGTCATGAGTTGAACAAACTTGAATCTGCACTATGTCAGGAAGCTTTCATGTAAATCTCAGCTTTTCTGGCCCAATGGTTCTTGAGAAGAAGATTTTCAAAGATTTTGTCTATATATATGCATGTAAATTTTGATCCCCTATTGTGGCTCCATCCAACCCCTAGGGGCCCTGATTTGAACAAACATGAATCTGCACTATGTCAGGAAGCTTTCATGTAAATCTCAACTTTTCTGGCCCAATGGTTCTTGAGAAGAAGATTTTTCCTATAATATTTGTATGTAAAACTTTGATACCCTATTGTGGCCCAATCATACCCCCGGGGCCATGATTTGAACAAACGTGAATCTGCAGTATGTCAGGAAGCTTTCATGTAAATTTCAGCTTTTCTGGCCCAGTGGGTTTTGAGAAAACTTTTAAATGATCCCACCCTATTTTAGCATGTGTGTGATGATCTCCCTTTTGAAAGGGACAAGACCATTCATTTGAACAAACTGGAAAGCTCTTCACCCAAGGATGCTTTTGGCCAAGATTGGTTAAACTTGGCCCAGTGGTTCTGGAGAAGAAGTCGAAAATGTAAAAAGTTTACAGACAGACGGACGGACGACGGACAACAGGCGATCAGAAAAGCTCACTTGAACTTTCAGCTCAGGTGAGCTAAAAATTGTGCAAAATACCCATTTCATACTTCGTGTATAGATTTTTATTTCAAAACCTACACTATCTACCAATATAAGGAGAACATCCAAATAACTAAACGTATAGCGGTGGCGGATCCAGAAATGTATGAACGGGGGAGGTATTACGGCTGGCGTGGTTTGTCTTCAGCCCCCCCCCCCCCGATGGGCCCAGGGCGAAGTAATGGGGGTAGAGGGGTTGTTAGGGAGCGAAGTCTGAAACACCCGAGTTCTGACAAAATAAGACCTATATACTTTCGACTGTTTGAACGTGTTTCTACAAGAACTGAATTATATTTATGACACTGAGAGAGGAGGGGTGATAGGCCGCCATTAAATCAGCCACTGTTTAAATATCCTAAAATCCACGTTATTAACTTTCAAAAAATTTCCCATTATTACGTTTTCAACTTCGCGTATATTCGCGTTGTTACGCATTTAACTTCGCGTTATACTTTTAACTTTGCGTAGTTATGCTTTTAAATCTGCGTTATTCTGCATTTGAACCCGCGTTATTCGCTTTTAATTTTCCGTTATTACACTTGTAACTTCGCTTTGTTACGCTTTTAACTTCACTTTATTACGCTTTTAATTTTAATATCGCGTTATTACGTCCCTCTTTAGCGTTACTACGCCTTTCTTCAGCGTTATTTCGCATTTCATTAATGTTATAACGCCTTTCTTTAGCGCTATACCACGTTTATTTTGCGTTATGGTGTCTTTCTTTCACGTTATAACACCGTTGATTCGCCTTATACCTTTTATTTGCGTTTATTATGCCTTTTGAATCCGCGTTACAACACCATTCTTTCGCGTTATTGCGCCTTTCTTCCGCGTTATTACACCTTTTCAATCCGCGTTATTTCGTATTTTATTCGTGTTATACCGCGTTTATTTAGCGTTATGATGTCTTTCTTCCGAATTATGCCTTTCTTCCGCGTTACTACACCTTTTAAATCCAGGTCATTTCGCATTTCATTCGTGTTATAACGCCAGTCTTTAGCATTAAATACCGCGTTTATTTCGCGTTATGAGGTCTTTCTTCTTTTAAATCCACGTTATTTCGCATTTCATTCGTGTTATAACGCCCGTCTTCAGCATTATACCGTGTTTTCTTTCGCTCGTGTTATTACGCCTTTTAAATCCGTGTCATCATTTGCGTTATATCACCTTCTTTCATGTTATCACGTTTTTCTTTCAAATCATGGTAGCTTTTATTTTTCGTTGTTACATGTACGCCTTAATTGATTCACGTTATTACACCTTCAAAAATACTTTCTTTCCTTTGATACGATCCTAGCAGGCCTTCATTAATTCAAAACGGGAAGTACATGTAGTAATAATTCTCTGTGCCCGCTACCTGATATTTTATTCATGGTTATATTTATTGGGGATTGACATTAACTAACTCGTATAAGTACATGTATCTTCTCAACAGCATCTGCATATAGCCTGGTTGATTTTTTGTTGTTGCTCAAATATCTATTTAACTATAGAATTTTGAAAAATCAGTTTCACTGTAAGTTGTCTAATTCAACTTATTACAACGACAAATAAAAGTTACATTAATTTTTGACAACAGAAACTTGGACTATAATTGTTGAATTCAATAAAGTATATTGTCACTTACATATTCCCTTGGAGCAAGAAATGAAAAAACTAAATTTTGTTATCTTTACGATGACTAATAGTCTTACATTATACATGTAGTTACATGCCAAATAATTTAAGGACTTCATTTTTGGAGATATAAATAATTACTAATGGTTGTGTTGGCCTTTTGAAAAGAAGAGGCCCTTAAAGGGACATGGACACGATTTGAGCTGAAAATTTTCTAATTTTATTTTTCCATTATTATTGTTTACAATGCCTCATTAAGTATTTCTAATGGTCAACCAAAATTTGAATATCAAGTTGAGTTGAGTTACAAGAGAGGTACATCACTCACAATTCTTTGATATGTGAACAAGCCTCTGCCATGTTTGTTTACATATAGATTACTCAATAGAAAATAGCATGTTTAAAACAAAATGAGATGTGCTACAAACTAGAAACTATTTAATTGTGTTCAAAATTAAAATGTAATTGAAAAATCTGCTTTAAATGAACTTTTATTAGTATATTTATCCTATGTAAAAGAAACATGGCACGGGCCTTGTTTACACAACAAAGAATTGCGAGTTCTGCATCTCCCATGTACCTCGACAACTGACATTCAAATTTTTGCTGATCATCAGATATCTTAGTTAAGCATTCTAAACGTTAAAAATGGAAAAATAAAATTTGAAAATTTTCAGCTCAAATTGTGTCCATGCCCCTTTTTAAAAATGTTTCCATAGACACTAACTCATGTTAATGCAAACTCATAATGGATTAACTAGTTTTAAGATTTTATAACTCATTATACAATTTCATTATAACGAGATAACTAGCTTGTTATAATAAGATAATCAACTTGTTATAATGAGATTCTAATTTGTTATTAAGAGATAACTATACATTATAATAAGATGTATATAATTCATTATAACGAGATAACTAACTTATCATAACTAGACTAATTTGTTATTTAAGAGAAAATCGAATTCATTCATTAATAACACATTTAATGTTTTTTCTTTCTTTTTTCAATAAATGAGCCCATCGACCTTTCATATGCATTAAAACATTTTTCATTACTGAGAATGTGCATGGTCACCCCAACCCACAGCAACTGGTTTTATTTCTGATATTAACTACCGTGACCATATTTCCTACAAACTTATTTAAAAAATGAAACCTAAATTTGTTTATACATGTAGAAGTAAAAATAAATAAATACATGAACAAGTGATATATGGGGCAGATCTGTGGCTCTCGTTTGTCCCTATTTTCCCCCAGCAATAGCCAAAAAAATCGGAAGAGGTCTGGGTTAGAATTCCAACCCCCCCCCCCCCCCCCCCCCCCCCCCCCGCATCAGCTGATCAGGTTTGATAGTCCTAGACCAAACAGTGTGGAAGATACGGCCCCAACACAAAAAGCTAACAGAAAGAAAGCCCATACTATAAATATGGCCCATCAAGTCATGTGCAAAATTAATGTTTGCCCTCTCCCAACTGAAATAAATCCCCCCCCCCATGCAAATAAACAAAAGTTCATCCAAATTTAATCATATTTCCCTACCGATTTTACAGGGTTTATTTTTAGGTATCTGTATCAGTTTCTTTCAATCAACAAGTTCCTACCTCTTTAGGAAAAAAAAGATTTTGCTTACCTGCCCTTTTATATTGATCCAGGAGAGGGCAAACATTTATCTTAAAGGTTGTGGGGTAAACTCTGTGTCTGGTACATGTAACTTCGAAATCTATAATCTGCATTCTACAAACTCATAACGTGGGATCAGGTGCCGAGGAGGAGTAAGCATCCCCTGTTGACCTGTCACACCATACAAGCTCTGCTCTCATGTTTTATGACCTTATGTCATTATATACTATAAATTTGTATATTATATACAGTGAACATAGAAGCTTTTAAAGAATTTTATTACCATATATCATATATTTAATTCACATATTCAACAACAAAAAGCTAAACAAATTACACAGACTATCCCAAATTTACTCCACATAAAATGCTCCTGCCAGACAGCTGTAAAACTTCATCTGAACCACTTTACACACAAGGGTTTATGATTAGAGTCATAAATAATTCAAATTGTGTTTGTGACACAGTATGGGAACAGTTTTCGGTATTCATTGCCGTTACAATGTAACGCTGGACAAGATTATATCTATATCCACTGTACTAAAATTGAAAGCCCTTCTTCAAATAGATGCACCACAAATGTTATAGTTACAAGTTTTCAATAACTGATTTAAAGATAAACATAGCTAAGTCACAAAGCGCCTGCTTAAGGAGTACATCCCAAAAATATCAAAGCCCTCTCAATTTTGGCTTGAAAGTTACAACCAAGATGCACTTTTTTCTGCTCACAAAATACTATATGTCCCAAGAATTGAAGGGGTGCAATTATAAAAACCGAGAATTGAAAATGTCCTTTGGGTGTCCTAGCACCTGAAGTAGTGAATATTACAGGATATTACACAACTATAGGTACAGATCATATGACTATTGACAAAATATAACAGTGATTTCTATCTATTTTTAGAAAATGACAGCCATTACAGGACATCAAATCATTCATCTATCTCCATCTATTTTTAGTTTTAATTTTTTTTAATCTCAAGTTGATGGAAGCTTTCTACACTTGCCAAAGTTGTACAGCTGAAGTTCATCTTTGTTGAAAATAATGTTTAACCTTATGATGTTAGACCAGAACTCTTCAACAACCCTCGTAAACAGGTAAATCATTTATTACATGTACACCTGAAACACCTGTAAATGAATTGTTAATAAACAGTCCATTTCTCACATGATCTAATTTCATCACATTTAGTAATGCATGGAAACATCAATGCTTATACATACTCTTACCAAACTCAAGTTTTTGCTTAAAAATAAAATACATTAAAAATGAATTAACGATTAAAAAAGGGTCAAGGAAAAACCCATACCTACTCATACATTTCAAATTTTAAAAAAGCATATAATACGCGATAACTCATAATAATCCTGATGATGCGTGAAATGAAGTCATGGACTAAAGATGATTCTATGACTGAAAAAACCGATGTCGACCAGTCTGATGAAAATCAAACCTCTCACTTCTCGGCAATATTGTATATCAAGAGCGAAGTGAGAAATTTGATTTTAATCAGACTGGATGTTGACAAGTCAGAAAGGGCCCTGCAATGAATATATCCATCAGGTGCTCTACAAATAACTAGGTGTGTTTGGTCTGGTAGTTAAATCGGATAGTTGGTACATCCACCTTAACTGTTTTTCTGGATTCTAAGATATCTTGTGCCAAAGAATGCTGTAATCTAATTATCATAAAAAAATAATTCTAAGTTAAGTAATCCTATAATGATAAAACCCAGTAATCTGAAAATTGAAAGAGGTCTTCCTAATCCAAGCATTACCTTTAAATTCTATGAAAATTTTTCTCAAGTAATCTAAGTTTTTGTGTGTCATAGAAAGTGCTATTATCTCATTGTATATATTATTAAAAAAAATAAGTCCCATAACTCCATAATGATGAAGCCGATAAATGCGTTTTCCTCTGCCTAATCCAAAAATCATCCATAAAATCTAGGAAACTTAGTTATCGCATAGCATAGAAAGGACTGATAGACAGACAATGATTACTGTAGGGCACCTGCCATAATAAACAGACAGTAAATACTATAGCGCACCTTCCACATGGTGGGGCCTTAATCATATTCTGTAATCTCCTAAAAAAAAATATCATATGACCATGTCAATAGATAACTTCACTCCTACTATAACATGAACATTTCCAAAATAAACTCATTAGAGTGCATGTACACATTTAATAAATAGATCAGGAAAAACATTAAAATGCTGTTTATGAAGAATAGAGACAATAAGAAAGTGGTACCTGCGTACACTTGTACCTGCAAACACTAGTACCTGTGTAAACTAGCACCTGCGTACACTAATACCTGCATACACTAGTACCTGCGTACACTAATACCTGCCTACACTAGTACCTGTTTAACTAACTGTACCTGCGTACACTATGGATTCTACAGTTACATTGTCGTATTTTCACAGATGAAAAATTGTCCTCAGTTAGCATTCTTCACATTGACAAGGATTTTATCACAAGAGGTATAGAGCAATATATGATTTTTTTTTACTTCATTCTGATTTACCTTTTACCCCATACACATGTAAATTGTCCATGAATACAATGTAACTTTCACTTGATAAAACCAAATTCTTTAAATGGAAATCCCTTTTCTAAATAAAAGAATACTGCTACAAATACATTTTCACAATAACAATGTGATGTTGCAGATCAAATATTCTAAATGCAACAATAAGTGAATTGAGCAGCTTAGCATTCCGGTCTCCTTAACAAAGAGTAACTTAGAAACACAAACTTAACAATACTGCGGGGATTATTCACAGATCCAGTCATGTACAAGACTCCGGTCCATGTTGGTGACTATTTTGTATCTGAGAAGTCTTCTGCTTCAGTTTTTGAAACCTGGCTAGTAAATCATCTGTGTTATTCTGTCCTGAACCATTATCCTTATCCAGGTCGGAAGTAACTCTCTTAGCTGGGGTTGTCCCGCCCTCCAAACTGAAGCCCTCCTTAAATGGAACAAAGGACTCCTCCAGGTCATCGGATAAATCCAACCCCTGGGAGGAGGAATTATCCGTGGGCTGGGGACACAGCGGTGAGTTTAGCAGAGAGGACTTTTGATGGTCACCAAAAAAATTGTACTCTGGAGAGAGTAGGAAAGGAGATTTCTGCTGATCTGGGGATTTCCCCATTAAATCATCCAGGACCTCCATGGACAGTTCCAGCTCCTCCCAGTCCCTGCTCATCTGTTGATTTACAATTCGCCTGTCCACTCCCTTAGTTTGATTGTGGTAGACTGGGTTCCCGTTCAAGTCAGCTCCTAGATGTGACAAGTTCTGCACTAATTCCTGTACATTATCAGATCCCGGAGACACTGGTGGACGTACCCTTGGGTTTACAGGAGAATGAACACTATCAGTAGATTTTTCCTTTTGATCCATGATGTCCGAATCATTCAGGCTAAACACTGGCATTGCCACACTGTCTAAGTTTCCATGAGTGTCTGCTATGCTTGTAAGTTCATCTAATATGTCTGAAAGTGCAAAAATAATCAACAAAGTTCATCAAATGCCAATTCACCTGAAACCCCTTCTAAGACTACCTTATTTATACTAAGTATATAACTTAATGAATGTTTTTCATTAGCTGAAATCCTTGACCTTTACAAGAAATCAACCCCCTGCAAGAATCATCAAAAGGTGTTTATGAATTTTTTATGTGATATTATCTTTGACCACATTTATTGTGCACCCATCACACCATTAGTCTAAGCTTGTTGTAGCTTCATTCTTACACCAAGGGATAACAAAAACATCAATTTTTCATGGAGCTTATCGTGATCCGTTGCCAGCCCGTCAAACATTAACTTTTAGCATTGCAAGGTGTCATTGGTTCAAGAAGCTGGCTGCAGTTATGAACAGCGATTTAAAGAGCTACATGTGTAGCTGGGCAGAAGTACATTTAAAAGTACATACCACACAGAACATTGACATTTTCCCTTACAAAAATTAATTCCTGTACAATTTCATAAAATTAACGACTAATATCAAGTAAATGAATTTCATGAGAGTAAACGTGTAAATATCACAGTGCACTTCAGCAAATACATGTGTACCATCATAAAACGTGATCTAAATCATCCTAATATAGAGAAGAATTGTTGTGGTCGATTCCTTTTTATTTCTGTGCAGAATTACAGGTATTGTCCACACTAGTGGGCCCCCTTCCAGATATCTGGCTGGCATAAGCATGACAGATCTCACCTCATTTCTTTGTATATATCAAACTTCTAAAGTTCAAAGTCTGACAATGATTATAGAAAATACATAGATCTGTGCCTATAGCTACAAAAACAACTACCGGTATTTACCACAACACATTCATAAACAGGATAGATGTCTTATATGATAAACTGCTCTGCCTGCTTCCTCTATCTCACATTTCATTCTATTGAAAAAGTGTTTTGTTTTCCCCACTACAAAAAATTGTTTTAGTGTAGATTTTGTATTATCGGTCAGAGCTGCATTATGACTTTAACACAGGTTATGGGCATCCAACATTCCTATATTTGTTTTGACATGCGAGAGATTTGTGTACACCATTAATCTTCCTGTTGAAGGTGATTAGATGGAGGGGAGATGTGAATGTTTTTGAAGTTACTGCATGAGGACTATACCATGATTTCCACTATTTTTACCTGTTTTCATACAAGACAAACCAGTATGGAAAATTGTAGTTACATGATGATAGACTGAAATTGTTTGTAACAAGAGATCCACAAGCCTTTTTTATCACCCGAGTATTAGTTAAAAGTATCACTAGTGCCAGAGGCTATGATGTGTTCTTAAAACTTAAATGCCCTTGAAAGTGTCTATACTGATGAAGGGTTTAACATAATATAAGCAAGAGATGTTTGTAAAACATATATATCCCCCATGGTGCAAAATTGAAAACAATTATACATATACATCATTTAATTGAAAGTAGTATCATCAATTCAAAATATTGAGCAGACAATATCTTCCTATGTCAAGAGTGGATTGACCATGTGACCTAAAAATCAATAGGGTCATCTTCCGCTGAAGATGTACCAGCTAGTGTACCAAGTTTGATGTCTGTCAAACAAAAGGTTCTCAAGATATTGAGTGGTCAGTATATTTCTATGTCCAGTTTGACCCTTGACCTTTGACCACATGACCTAAAAATCTACAGGGGTAATCTTCTCCTAAAGATGTACGAAGTTTGATGTCTGTCAAGCAAAGGGTTCTCAAGATATTGAATGAACAGTATATTCCTATATCTAGTTTAACCCTTGACCTTTGACCACGTGACCTAAAAATCAATAGGGGTCATCTTCTCCTGAAGATGTACCAGTATACCATTAAGTTTGATATCAAGCAAAGAGTTCTCAAGATACTGAGCGGACAGTATATTACTATGTCCAGTTTGACCCTTAACCTTTGATCATGTGACGTTAAAATTAATAGGGGTCATCTTCTCGAGAAGATGTACTAGTGTACCAAGTTTGAAGTCTGTCAAGCAAAGGGTTCTCAAGATATTGAGAGGACAATGTCTTCTTATGTCCAGAGTAGAGTGACCCTTGACTTTTTGACCTAAAAAACAATAGGGGTTCTTTTCTACTCATAACCAACCCACATATGAAATATCATTACGATCAAGTCAAGTTCTCAGGATATTGAGTGGACAACATGTGGTCTACTGACTGACCCACAGGTGCAAAGAAATGAAGGGGGCCATAAAAAATCTAACATTAACACAATATGACTATAATTTGGACCTGTCCTATCTAGTTAAAGCCATAAGGTTGCAAAATTCATAATTTTAGTACACCCTTTCCTGCTTTCCCTAAATAAGCAGTTAGTTTTTATACTGTAACAGCAAACATAAAGAAGTCTTTCAAATGATAAAGACAATAATCACTAAAATGATTTTGGCCCCACCCTGATACCAAAAACATTACCCCCTGGGATCATGAAATTTACAATTTTGGTAAAGGTTGACCTACTTCTTTTAAATATATATTTATATAGTTTCAATTCAGTATCAATAGCATTAAAGAAGATATTATTTAAATGTTTTACACATTTATACCATATAATACTAAGTTTTGACCCCATCCTGGGTTCAGAACCTCTACCCCAGGGATCATAAAATCTACAATTTTTGTAGAGGCCTTCTTGCTATGTATACATCACTATGCATTTTACTTTTCTTACACATGAGTGATTGTAGAGAAGATTTTTGAAGATTCATCATTTTTTGCCCCATCCCCAAGGCCCCATGGGTGCAGAAGTCCTGAAATTTACAATTTATATCCCTCTTGTCCAAAACATGCTTACCACAAAATTTGAAAGGAATAAGAATGCTACTTATCAAGAGGTTAAAAATGTTCTTTTGTTCACACATTCAATAACTGACCATTTTGGCCCCACACTGATACCAAAACCCCTACCCCTTGGATCATCAAATTTACAATTTTGGTAAAGGACTATCTGTTCTTTCTATAAATATCCATTTGGTTTCAATTTAGTATTAATAGCACTACAGATGTAATTTAAGTGTTTTACACAGAAACACTACATAACAAGTTTGGCCCCGCCCTGGGGTCAGAACCTCTATCCCCGGAATCATGAAATTTGCAATTTTGGAAGAGGCCTTCCTGCTCTAAATCCCTATGCCAGAGTTTTTTGAGCACTAGACCAGTCGGGCTACTTCAAATGATTTTTACTGGATCTGACCTTACATCCACTAGCCCTGACCAACTTTCCAGAAAAAAAACCCCTGATAGATTCTCCATATATATCTCAATACTTAATTCAAATTACAAACGTTAAATTTGAACTAAAACATATTTAATTGTCTCAAACAAATCTTTAATCTCATCCTTCAATTTGATGCTTTTATTTTCAAATACGTTTTCTGTTTCTTTAAATTCTACCTGTCACGGAAATTCTTTAGTCCATTTAGAATAAAATGACCTCAACCTTTTTTTTTTAAAATTTCTATTTCATAAGCCCTGCTTTGTTTCTTGCCAACCTTTTCATTTTTTTCTCTCTTGGAACATCTTTCCTTGAGGACGAGAAGTCGTATTTGAATATAGAGACATTCCCGCACATATTTCAGGGTTCGAAATTAACTTTTTCAAGCACTAGTCTGTACGGACTAGTCACTATTGATGTTCACTAGTCCGCAAAGCATTTCACTAGTCCGTCCAGTATGAAAGGTGAAGATAACGAACAGTGATCAATCTCACATTGTCGGAAACCCATGGTTGATTACGCTTCGTTCCTCTCTCCATCACCCGTGGGTCCATTCATTCCTACTCGCTCGTTCCATGTGTTTGGAAGATCAGGATGTCATAGTCACGCAAACACTTAACCATGCAGGTAATCGACAATAAGTTCAAACATCTAAGAGACTCAGACAAATTTTACTAAAATCTTAACCAATTCAAGATTGATTTCCGGATTTTCACTAGTCCATACGGACTAGTGCTATAGAGAATTTACTAGTCTGACACGTTTTTTACTAGTCTCGAACTTACGGACATGAGGTAATTTCAAACCCTGTATTTCAACAACGAAAAATGGCTGTTTATGACGTAATTCATTAATTTGATAAACACTTTCTTATAAATATTTAATTCAATTAAACGTTTTTTTAAAAATGAAATCAATTTATATCTATTTATCCGAAACATAACTTTACACACATTAACATTGAGTAGATGTTGTAAAACATCACTTCCGACCGCGACTTATTTATTAGAACCAAAAATAGAGATTATGTCACCAAGCGGTTCCATATTGCTCTCAAACTCTTTGCAGTTATTTTTCTGGTTTAAGAATAAAATACCTTCTGGTTTAAAATTAAAGTTTCTTGTTTATTTTTTAACATGACCAGTCGGACTATTTTACCCGACCGGACCTATCATTTAGTAGATTCGGTTGGTCGGACGTGCCTTAGTGTCAAACCCTGTATGCATTTAGTTTTTCTTATATATGTGCGGTTGTAAGAGCAGATTTAAAAAAATCGGTCAATTTTTGGCAGTTTTTGCCCCATCCCCCAGGGGTGCAGGAGTCCTGAAATTTACATATTATGTCCCCTTTGTCCAAAATGTGCTTCATACCAAATTTGAAAAAAATTGGAATGGTAGTTATCAATGTTCAATTGTTCACGCACTATGGACGACAACCAATTGCAATAACTCAGGTGATCTAAAACCACATATCAATATACTCTACAAACAAAATATTCACATCGCCTGTTCCAAATTTCCTTCTGGTGCTCAAATACTGAAGCGAGTCTATGCATTACCCGAGCGAGACTGCATGTTCCCCTCTGGTGCCTCTAGTAACAGACAGTCTATGTATTGTGTAAGATTGTTCCCCTCTGGTGCCTCGAGAAATGCACATTATTTATGTATTACCTGAGTGAGACTTTTCCCCTCTGGTGCCTTGAGTAACAGTCTAATAGAGCGAGATTGTTCCCCTCTGGTGCCTCGAGTAACCCAGTCTATGTATCATATGATATTGTTCCCCTCTGGTGCCTCGAGTAACAGACACATTCTATGTATTTACCTGTATGGGAATGTTCCCCTCTGGTGCCTCGGGAACAGCCCTCTTCCTCTGCAACAGCCTCTCTGTAAATCTTCCTGATGTCCAACAACAGTGGACTTTCTTGGACGTGCATCGAATCTTCTGGAAAGTAAACATGAGTTTGTTAACGACTTTTTCACACCACATCCCATTTCTACACTCACATGTCACTTGTAATGACATTCTTACAATAGTCCCGTAAGGATCCAGGTTAGATTGTAATGACATTCTTATAGTCCCGTAAGGATCCCGGTTAGATTGTAATGACATTCTTACAATAGTCCCGTAAGGATCCAGGTTAGATTGTAATGACATTCTTACAATAGTCCTGTAAGGATCCCGGTTAGATTGTAATGACATTCTAATAATAGTCCCGTAAGGATCCCAGTTAGATTGTAATGACATTCTAATAATAATCCTGTAAGGATCCAAGTTAGATTGTAACGACATTCTAATAATAATCCCGTAAGGATCCCAGTTAGATTGTAATGACATTCTTATAATAGTCCCATAAGGATCCCATGCAGTTAGACTGTAATGACATTCTTATAATAGTTCCGTAAGGATCCCGGTTAGAATAGGTCCTCAGTACCTCTTCTTTGTCATACAAGGTGACTAAATGGGACGGTCTTTCGGATGAGACAGCAAAAATTGTCTTAGGCCCCGTGTCACAATAGAGATCCCTCCTTGCTCAAAGGCTGTAAGCGCTGAGCATAGGCCTAAATTTTGCAGCCCGGTGACGTCTCCATATGAGTGAAAAATTCTTGGGAGGGACGTCAAACAATATACAACCAACATTCTTACTATAATGAACTCCTGATAACCCAGCAGGCCTACATTACTACATATTCTACAGAAAAGACCCCATCAATCCTGAACTGCAATCCCAAAATGTGATTCTTTTGGGTAGGGGATACAATGGTTAAGTGGCTACATGTATAATCAAAAGATTGAACAATGGGAACAGCAGACCTATATATACTGTATATACTCGCCTACAAGTTGGTCCGCCTATAAGTCGGTTGTAGTTTTTAAGGTTATTTTGTAGGAATTTGCCATTGACCCGCTTATAAGTCGGTACAAATTTTTGTCAGAATCGGTTGACAATTTCAAGTCAATGCTCTAGTGTTTTTACCTATGTTTCAAAAAATATTTTGAGAAATTAATAATTATGAAGTGCTCAATATCCAAGCCATATCTGTTTTGGCCTTATAAGTCGGACATAGAGTTTTGGACCAAAAATTAACTCCGAAAAATCTGACTTAGAGGCGAGTATATACGGTATATCTTAATAATGCAGTTTCCTCTCCTATGCCTGCAGAATAAAACAATGCTACATTTCCATGCATTTTACAATGCTGTCTTTCAACAGGTCATCATTTTCTCCACCAATGTTTTCTTAAAATTATGGCTTATTTGACTTACAATTACTAATAATCAGTGCCTTACAATAATTAGTGACTTACAATTACTAATAATCAGTGCCTTACAATAATTAGTGACTTACAATTACTGTTAATCAGTGCCTTACACTAATTAGTGACTTACAATTACTGATAATCAGTGCCTTACAATAATTAGTGACTTACAATTACTGATAATCAGTGCCTTACACTAATTAATGACTTACAGTTACTGATAATCAGTGCCTTACAATAATTGCAGTGACTTACAATTACTGATAATCAGTGCCTTACAATAATTAGTGACTTACAATTACTAATAATCAGTGCCTTACAATAATTAGTGACTTACAATTACTGATAATCAGTGCATTACAATAATTAGTGACTTACAATTACTGTTAATCAATGCCTTACAATAATTAGTGACTTACAATTACTGTTAATCAATGCCTTACAATAATTACAGTGACTTACAATTACTGATAATCAGTGTCTTACAATTAATGACTTACAATTACTGATAATCAGTGCCTTACAATAATTAGTGACTTACAATTACTGATAATCAGTGTCTTACAATTAATGACTTACAATTACTGATAATCAGTGCCTTGCAATAATTAGTGACTTACAATTACTGATAATCAGTGCCTTACAATAATTAGTGACTTACAATTACTAATAATCAGTGCCTTACAATAATCAGTGCCTTACAATTAATGACTTACAATTACTGATAATCAGTGCCTTACAATAATTAGTGACTTACAATTACTGATAATCAGTGCCTTACAATAATTAGTGCCTTACAATTACTGATAATCAATGCCTTACAATAATTAGTGACTTACAATTACTGATAATCAGTGCCTTACAATAATTAGTGACTTACAATTACTGATAATCAGTGCATTACAATAATTAGTGACTTACAATTACTGATAATCAGTGCCTTACAATAATTAGTGACTTACAATTACTGATAATCAGTGCCTTACAATAATTAGTGACTTACAATTACTGATAATCAGTGCCTTGCACTAATTAGTGTCTTACAATTACTGATAATCAGTGCCTTGCACTAATTAGTGACTTACAATTACTGATAATCAATGCCTTACAATAATTAGTGACTTACAATTACTGATAATCAGTGCATTACAATAATTAGTGACTTACAATTACTGATAATCAGTGCCTTACAATAATTAGTGACTTACAATTACTGTTAATCAATGCCTTACAATAATTAGTGACTTACAATTACTGTTAATCAATGCCTTACAATAATTAGTGACTTACAATTACTGTTAATCAATGCCTTACAATGATTAGTGACTTTAAATTACTGATAATCAGTGCCTTGCAATAATTAGTGACTTACAATTACTGATAATCAGTGCCTTGCACTAATTAGTGACTTACAATTACTGATAATCAGTGCCTTGCACTAATTAGTGACTTACAATTACTGATAATCAATGCCTTACAATAATTAGTGACTTACAATTACTGATAATCAGTGCCTTACAATAATTAGTGACTTACAATTACTGATAATCAGTGCCTTACAATAATTAGTGACTTACAATTACTGTTAATCAATGCCTTACAATAATTAGTGACTTACAATTACTGTTAATCAATGCCTTACAATAATTAGTGACTTACAATTACTGTTAATCAATGCATTACAATAATTAGTGACTTACAATTACTGATAATCAGTGCCTTACAATAATTAATGACTTACAATTACTGATAATCAGTGTATTACAATAATTAGTGACTTACAATTACTGATAATCAGTGCCTTACAATAATTTGTGCCTTACAATTACTGATAATCAGTGCCTTACAATAATTAGTGACTTACAATTACTGATAATCAATGCCTTACAATAATTAGTGACTTACAATTACTGATAATCAGTGCCTTGCAATAATTAGTGACTTACAATAATTAGTGACTTACAATTACTGATAATCAGTGCCTTACAATTACTGATAATCAGTGCCTTACAATAATTAGTGACTTATAATTACTGATAATCAGTGCGTTACAATAATTAGTGACTTACAATTACTGATAATTTGTGCTGGTGATGCATGTTAAGAACACATGTTGAATGTCTACTTTTAAATCCTAAAGGCAACAAGAGGCCCAATGACCACACTGCTCACCTGAGTTACCTTGGCCCATATTACAAGATTTTCTTTATATATTTGCATGTAAAACTTTTATCCCTATTGTGGCTCTAACCTAATTCAAGGGGCCATGATTTTTACAAAATTGAATAGAGGTCTGCACTATGTCAGGAAGCTTTCACGTAAATGTAAAATTCTCTGTCCAATGGTTCTTGAGAATAATAATTTTAAAGATTTTCCCAATATATTTGTATGTAAAACTTTGATCCCCTATTGTGACCCTATCCTACCCCCAGGAACCATAATTTTAACAAACTTGAATAAGCACTATGCTAGGAAGCCTTCATGTACTTTCCTCCGGCTCAGTGGTTCTTGAGAAGAAAATTTTCAGACTATACATATATATTCACATGTAAAATTTTAATCCTCTATAGTGGCCACAACCTACCCCAAGTAGTCATGGTTTTAACAAACTTGAATCTGCACTATGTAAGAAAGCTTTCATGTACAATTTCAGCTCTTCTGGTCCAGTGGTTCTTGAGAAGATTTTTAAATGACCCCATCCTATTTTTGCATTTTGTAATTAGTTTCCCTTTATAGGGAAATGGCCCTTCATTTGAACAAACTTGAATCCCCTTCACCCAAGGATGCTTTGTGCCAAGTTTGGTTGAAATTGGCCCAGTGGTGAGAAAAGATTTTTAAATGTCATCAATGTATTTTCACAACTTTGCTATCATCTTCCCTTGAAAAGTGGCATGAACCTTCATTTGAACAAACTTGAATCCCCTTTACCCAAGGATGCTTTTTGCCAAGTTTGGTTGAAAGTGGCCCAGTGGTTCTGGAGGAGAAGTCAAAAATGTAAATTAAAGTTTACAGACAGACAACCAGAAAAGCTCACTTGAGCTTTGAGCTCATGTGAGGTAAAAAGAGACACCAACTTGACCTTGAGAAACAATAGTCATCCTCCATTTGATATAAGGTGTATGTGTACCAAGTTTGATGGTCCTAGCCCCTATAGTTCAGTCTATTTTGCCTATAAGATACTGTAGATAAATACTATGACCTTGACAAACAATAGGCATCTTCTCACCAAGGTGATCAAATGTACCAAGTTGTAAGATCCTGGAGCTTACGGTTCATTTGCATACAAGGTCCAGACAGATGGAGCCAATACCATGATACATTCCGTCTTTGACAAGCGTATATACAAATACAAAAACAAACAACTATGCGTATTCATTTTGTCCCCTATAGTCACAAGTTCTCTATAGGTTTCAAACAACGTTATTTTGCAATTTCATAAACACATATTGATATCTAATCAAATATCTGACTAAGATAAAGGGTGTCAGTGATGTTTTTAATTCAGAATGCAGATACATACAATTGTGTAGGAACTTAGAGCACTAAATATACTGATAAGTTACGTACTGCCCTTTGACCATATAAAATCAATAACAGAATAAACTTATAGGTGCATACCTACAATTCATAATCATTTACAGTTCACTTCTTTTATTGACACTTTGTTCAGCTGACTGAATTAAAATGAACTACATTTCAAACCGAGATTCAATAGCACAGTATTGATCACCATAATTAAAGTTTTTAATTCACCATTCAATTGTTTTTTATTACTGTTGATATAATCTTTATGGATTAAATTTTAGTTAGTTGGTATTATTCAATATTGGATATTTACTCCATATATCTAGATTATATGTTACTTCAACTTGTTTATACAATGCATACTAAGGCTTTTAATGCTATGACGTTGAAAGGTCACACACATATATATAATACAATGAAATTATAATTTGGTACATGTGGTTCATAAAAAGCATTTCTATATTTTAATTTAGCATCCTATCAGAGTTTAACTAGTAAATCGTATTCTTCCAAATTGGGTTATCGAGTATATAACCTTGAACAAGTATATAACCTTGAACACGTTTAGTATTTCAGCTGGGCTCTTTTACCACACCTTAAAACAAGGTAAATAATTGGAGTAGCCTAGCACAGTTGATCCTAAGCTACCATTAGATTGACTCATTTTAAGTATTTCAATTGATTAGAATTTTTCCTGCCACATCCTACCATTATAATAACTATTATTTATGTTTTTTGCCATTATTTAACCTTAGAAAGTTTTATCTTAAAAGATAAAATTAACTTTATATTGTTTTCATTTCAAGCCTGTGCCAAGCGGATTCACTCACTTGGGTTCTTCATGGAATATATCATCACAATGCAAAGTTGAAGCATTAATTTACAAACTTAGTGAAACCTCAGCAAATGATCTCATATAGAATAGAACATTAGATAATTATAAATAGCTGATTGCATCATAAGATAAGTAGCCTAAAATGAAGTAGATAAAGTGGGACTTTCCACTCGTGAAAATACCCACATTCATACCTAACAATGGACTCCCCTAGTTTCACATCCCAAATGTAAGTAACAATTAAATCACATAAAATCAATTATGAATTTAATGAAAATTCATTCTAAAATCAAAGCTAAAATTCTATCTGACCAAAAAAGTTTTTACATTACAGCAACTGTATTTATTTTGTCAGTGAAACAGGTATACAACATATGTCAGAGTCTGTGTTTGTGGGACTGTGTCGTACAGTGGGGACCTCACAACAGGTGACAATGTGGAGAGATTTGATAGACATTACGCAGACAGTAACAACAGTGATGTATAGTGGAAGTTACAGAGAAAGGTTCAGAATGAAGGGATCGGATGTGGATGGCATGTTTTGGGTTAACAACAAGCAAGTGATCTGGTACTTATCTCAGACCCAGTTTTACAATGTACACGGACATTCTCTGATTCTCTCTGTCTCTTCTGAAAGTCCACCCGGATTTACTTTACTGCAATTACTGACACCAAGAGCAGACATTAGAGTTATCTCAGCATTATTCACAATGAATGGTGGACATTATATATCTAGTTCTATAAGTATAGAGAGATCACATGTTCTGATGTATTCCCTAACTATACAGTCCATGTGGTAGTGGAGCTATCGGGGCACTAGACAGTGCTCCCACTGGACCAGAATTCCCTTTCGCCACTTTTTCGGGGAGTGGCGCGGCACAAATAATCACATGCTTTACAATTATTTCCATCATATTATATATCATTTATTCATTACACTTATTTTAGCATTTTGAATCAGTTACATTACTTAATCATATCCAGCTACCATACCTAAACATTTCTTTCTGAAATAATAAGAAGTTGATTTGTTTGATAAATTCTATTATGGAAATCAAAATTCAGATAATAAATCATATAAATATAAACTTCATGATGCTACACCCCTCAGTGAAAACATTGTGTACATTGGCCGAAATACAGATGTCACAAAACATCAAGCCCAGTTTAGAGTCGTATCTCAACCACTCCCTATTAAATTTCCGGTTTTGTATGGAAGATTTTGCAATTTGGACAGAATCAGATGTTTGAGGAGGTGGGGTTCACTGTAAAGCCAAACATAGATATTTTTTAAATTTTAGACTGACTAGGGTCAGAAGCTACAAGTTTAGTGTCAAAATAGAATGGGGTGCATAGTCTTATGAGATTAGTATTTTTATACTGTTGCGCACCGAACTTCAAAGAAAATTATTTATTAAAATCGCCATGTCCATATCAATGGTGACCGACCACATTGTTTATGAAATATTCGAACTAAAATCAAACACATCAAAATCAAAATCTTGTAATCAACGAGTTTGGCCGCAAAAACAAACAATTGATGTATTTAGATATACATTATACACAATAATACGGCCAATTTAATTACCAGTCGGTTCTCTGGTTAAGAATTGACATTAAAGTGGAAATGATAACACGATAATGAATAAGACTTTAAATGTTAAACAATTGACCACAGCAGGGTAAACAGCTGTCCGATGTACTTTATTACATAATCACCGACTTTTTTGCAGCCATAAATTACCTGAGGCTGTGACCAGCTCTGTGTGCACTGGAGCGACGCGAGATTCCCGGTCGCACGCGTTGACTGAATAAACAGATTTTGACTGCATAAACAAACAGGCGATAATGTGTCACTGACAAAGGATTAAAAATACAATTTATTGCAAAAAGGGATTTTCGCCACTTTCAATTTTTTTTCGCCATTTTTGAAAAAAATTCGCCATTGGCGAAAATGGCGAAGCCCAGCTCGAGCACTGGCACTAGAATATGACACTGCTTTCTGTTTTGCTTGTGACTTTTGACCTCCATCTGCCTCCTCATGGATAGACAGATGTCACACATGGCCCCAGCCACAGGTTCACTGAGTCCAGCAGAGGTTTAATGATAATGATGGGGAAAATCATTGATTTAAAAAAAATATATATTAAACAAGAGGCCCATGGGCCACATCGCTCACCTGAGTCACCTTGGTCCATATCAGAAGATTTTCCATATCTATTTGCATGTAAAACCGTAGTCCCTATTATGGCCCCAAACCTACCCCTGGAGGCCATGGTTTTTGCAAACTACACTATGTCAGAAAGCTTTCATGTAAATGTGAACTTCCTTGGCCCAATGGTTCTTGAGAAGAAGATTTTTAAAGATTTTCCCTATATATTTGTATGTAAAACTTTGATTCCCTATTGTGGCCCCATCCTACCCCAGGGGGGCATGATTTTAACAAACCTGAATCTGCACTATATCAGAAAGCTTTCATATAAACCTCAGTTTTTCTGGCTTAGTGGTTCTGGGAAGAAGATTTTAAAAGATTTTTCCTATATATTTGTATGTAAAACTTTGACCCCCTATTGTGGCCCCATCTGACCCCCGGGGGTCATGATCTTAACAATTTATAATCTGCACTATATCAGGAAGCTTTCATATAAACCTCAGTTTTTCTGGCTCAGTGGTTCTTGAGAAGAAGATTTTAAAAGATTTTTCCTATAAATTTGTACGTAAAACTTTGATGCCCCCCTTGAGGCCCCATCCAATCCCCGGGGTCCATGATTTTAACAAACTTGAATCTGCACTCTATCAAAAAAAAACAACAAAAAAAACCCAAACAAACAAAAAATAATAAAAAAAAAATTTGACCCCCTATTGTGGCCCCATCCGATCCCCGGCGGCCATGATTTTAACAATTTAGAATCTGCATTATATAAGGAAGCTTTCATATAAATCTCAGTTTTTCTGGCTCAGTGGTTCTTGGGAAGAAGATTTTTAAAGATTTTCCCTATATATTTGTATGTAAAACTTTGATCCCCTATTGTGGCCCCATCCAACCCCCAGCGGCCATGATTTTAACAATTTAGAATCTGCATTATATAAGGAAGCTTTCATATAAATCTCAGCTTTTTTTAGCTCAGTGGTTCTTGAGAAGAAGATTTTTAAAGATTTTCCCTATATATTTGTATGTAAAACTTTGATCCCCTATTGTGGCCCCATCCGACCCCCGGGGGCCATGATTTTAACAATTTAGAATCTGCATTATATAAGGAAGCTTTCATATAAATCTCAGCTTTTCTGGCTCAGTGGTTCTTGAAAAAAAGATTTTTAAAGATTTTCCTATATATTTGTATGTAAAACTTTGATCCCCTATTGTGGCCCCATCCGACCCCCGGGGGCCATGATTTTAACAATTTAGAATCTGCATTATATAAGAAAGCTTTCATATAAATCTCAGCTTTTCTGGCTCAGTGGTTCTTGAGAAGAAGATTTTTCCTATATATTTGTATGTAAAACTTTGACCCCCTATTGTGGCCCCATCCGACCCCCGGGGGCCACGATTTTAACAATTTAGAATCTGCATTATATAAGGAAGCTTTCATATAAATCTCAGCTTTTCTGGCTCAGTGGTTCTTGAGAAGAAGATTTTTTAATGACCCTACCCTATTTTTACCTTTTCTTGATTATCTCCCCTTGGAAGGTCGCCTGGCCCTTTATTTTAACAATTTAGAATTCCCTTTACCTAAGGATGTTTTGTGCCAACTTTGGTTGAAATTGGCCTAGTGGTTGTTGAGAAGAAGTTGAAAATGTGAAAAGTTTACAGACGGACAGACGGACGGATGGACGCCGGAATACGGGTGATCAGAAAAGCTCACTTGAGCTTTCAGCTCAGGTGAGCTAAAAAAAGCACTGCTTCATTATTTTTATTTTAGCTCGTAGGTTTTCATTTTAGCCTGTGGATTTTTTACCCACAGGCTAAAATTAGCCAGTGGTAGAAAAAGTTAATTTCGACCCCTGTCTGAGTCCAGCAGGGGTTTAACCCCCCCCCCCAACCCCGATTTCTTACTAAAACTGCATTTTTCAAAATTTGAAATTTTTCAATTTCAAAATATTATTGTACATATCCTCCACTTTCCATCCTTATATCAGATTTCTCTGGTGTGTTACTCCTCCTTAAAATTGGCCAGTTGTTAGTCATGAGAAATATAACATTTTTATATCAGAACTTAAAAAAAAGGCTGATGTACGTATTTAGTGAGGTTGACTGGTATACATGTACAATAATGTACCAAAGAACATGTAAACAGGTTCACACAGGGTCTACAAACAGGAAAATTGTTAATATGTGCTGAATTTCATGTATAACACCGTAGTACTGAATCAGCATTAAAAAGCAATGCTTTCATATTCAAGCTTTAAATTAATATTAGAATTTGCCACAAATCACTTCCCTTCTTAAAGAGACAATATAGCTAATTTTGGTGCATTTTTTTCTCTCATTTATTGTTCCTATATAGCTGTCTAGGAACCAAAAATCAAGGGACATATTTGAAGATTATCATTGTTTTAAACTTCGAAAATAAATGCATAAATTTTTATCATTTAAATAATTTACAGAAAATAACTTCAATGTACAAATCATTTAGATTCATTTTTATTCTTTATAAAGAAGTAGGTACAGTTTCTACAGTCATCTGGCCCAAAATATTGATGATTTCACTTGGAGCTCAAATCCTGGCATTCAATTAAGGAATAGTTTAGCAAACCCAAAATTCACTCAGTTTGATCATCAAAATGATTTGTGTCATATGACGAGAGCTTGAAGTTGGCATAAAATTGCAAAAATGCCATTTTCAATGAAAATATCCACAAATTCAGGTGGTTTTCCTTTTAGAAAACATACAGCGCATGCGTCAAGCAAATTCATATTGAAGCATGTTTTTCATCTCAAAATAATACACTATATCATTTTCATTTTGCTCGACAAATGCGCACATCTTTTCCTGAGCAATAATTTGTATGACATTTGACAGTTTTCAGGCTTATTTTGAGAAAAAGGCGGGAAATGTCTTATTCATGATGTCATAATGCTATCCATTTAGGACTATCATTCTGATTTTGTTGACATAGTATACCTGGCATTTATTTTACTTTCTTAAAACGCTGATTAAGGTTAATTCAAGACACATTTTATGGAGAGAATTTTTTTGGGCCTTTTTATGTATACAACCGTACCTTGTTCTTTAGCAAAACGACCTTTACTTTAAATATTAAAGAAACACTCAATGCTAAAAAAGAAAAAAAAAAGGAAAGCATGAAATCTACTATTTACATACATGAATACAAACTCACTGATAACAGGAACTCCGGAGTCTTCTGGTCTCAAATCATAGTCACCCTCTACATGTAGTTCAACATTTTGATTTGCAGAGACCTGTGACCTTGACCTTTGATGATCTGACAGTAAATCCACTGAATGCAGTACAGGGAGGACGTTTTCTTTATCTAATGCCTCTAACCCCTGAGATGAACTTGAACTTTCCAGATCAGAGAGGGCATCCACTTGTTTTTCCATAATCACGAGACTTTTTTCACGAGGTTCAAACTCTAGGTGATCCAAGAATTCTGCCACTGGGGAATGGGGTCGCTGTACAGGTGTGACTGACATATCCCCCCTGCTGAAGTCTCCACTTGCATACAATTTAGACATTCTCTTTTCTAGACCCTCAAGTAAAGTCTTTACAGGAAGCTTTGATTTTTTATCTCCTGGGTCACTATTTATTTCATCTTCAGTTAAATGGCTCATATCTGAAAAATACAAAAATTAATACAATTTCTTTAATACATACAGGATGCTTCTGGTGAACCCTGGATCAAAAGATGATTGATGCAGCTCACAAGAATTTTTCTATAGTCCATAAGAATTTTCAAATCCTTGCAAAAAAATAATAAATAAATGTGAGACCTGAATAAACAAACAGATGGCATCTCACCTTTCTGAAATGTTCAACAGCTCTGGGTTAGCCATTGAACAACGTTAAAATCCCCGACTAGAGGGAGAGTCAGATAAAGTACCTAATACCAAGCTGAATTAGCCACTGATATCTAATACTGTCCTTGTGGCAGACTTTCCCCATCACAACAACACAACAGTTACACCTGCCAAAGCAGGCCAGCTCATAGTGTCATTCCTTTCAACAGAGCGGGATGTGGTTTCTATTTATAGTTCACTTCAAAACACACATATTGTTGTTATTGTCAAATGTTTATTATCTGGAGAATTTTCATCTGCTTAACATGGTTATGCTCTTTGTAATATATGTGAATGTATGTTGGAAATCATTTACAATTTCATTTTTTTAAATGAACTGAAGCAGACAAAGTGAGAATATATATTTTTTTTTATAAATTCCTGTGTATCATAATCTGCTCTGGTTGTTAATCCTTTTCTAATAAAAGAAAACAAGTCTTATCTGAGAGAGAGAGAGAGAGAGAGAGAGAGAGAGAGAGAGAGAGAGAGAGAAAGAAAGATTCTCAGAGGACTTAAAATTAAACTGATGTAAAGATGTACTTTAATATTTCAATATTATCGGTTTTAAAAACATGAAAATGAAGAGATATTTCCATTTGGTTGGGGACCTCTCCTCAGCTAAATTCTGGTACTGGTTTTTCACTGTATAAAATGTAATGAAATATTATTATAGTAAAATATTAATATTTCTGAGATATGGAAACATACAGGTACATGTATATAAGTATGATGTAGCCGAAATGTACTGACAATGTAATTAGAAAATGAAGGCCCTGGCTTTGTGCAAGGTGTTTACTCATCAGCACTGAGCAGCATGCACTGCAATAGATACTGTATGGATGATTTATTAGTGTCAGACATACAATCCACCTGTTTACAGGTGAGTGTCAGATATACAATCCACCTGTTTACAGGTGAGACAGAGCCGATTTATTAGTGTCAGACATACAATCCACCTGTTTACAGGTGAGTGTCAGACATACAATCCACCTGTTTACAGGTGAGACAGAGCCGATTTATTAGTGTCAGACATACAATCCACCTGTTTTCAGGTGAGTGTCAGACATACAATCCACCTGTTTACAGGTGAGACAGAGCTGATTTATTAATGTCAGACATACAATCCACCTGTTTACAGGTGAGACAGAGCTGATTTATTAGTGTTAAACATACAATCCACCTGTTTACAGGTGAGACAGAGCCGATTTATTAGTGTTAAACATACAATCCACCTGTTTACAAGTGAGACAGAGCTGATTTATTAGTGTTAGACATACAATCCACCTGTTTACAGGTGAGACAGAGCTGATTTATTAGTGTCAGACATACAATCCACCTGTTTACAGGTGAGACAGAGCTGATTTATTAGTGTCAGACATACACTCCACCTGTTTACAGGTGAGACAGAGCTGATTTATTAGTGTCAGACATACACTCCACCTGTTTACAGGTGAGACAGAGCTGATTTATTCATCGGGTGATGAAGGTAGCAAACATTGCAGAAAAAATTCATAACCCGAGTTTAAAGCAAGTTATGTACATTTTTTCTGCAAAGCTTGCTACCTTCATCACACAATGAAACAGCAAAGAAAGACATTTTATTGTTTATATTTTTATGTATTTTTAAAAAAACCCAACTAGATTTAAGTACTAAAATATCATAAGGTTGACCCATTTGTTACGTTAAAGGGAAGAGCCAATGCATGCACCCTTTGACCTTGATGATAGATGCTCCATATTTGGTAATGACTACACAGACAGGGGGTACTAAAAAATGGATGGAACTTGTTTGCAACAATTATTGCATTCATTGTTGCAGATGAAAGCAATGTCAATTTCAATAGAAATATAAGAGAAAAGATTCAGTGAATGTAAATATTGGATATAACAACCTGTTTTTGCTGGCCCTGGAGATTCGCTATATAAACCATGTTTTAACAGTACCTTAAAATTTGTTAAGTGTGAAGAAGATTTATCTTTGTTCACTTTACATCACTTTCAAGAATATTTCACTTACATCATCACTGACTGTCTGTACCATCTCTAGCATGACACAGGACCTTGATATACACACTTTGACACGGGACCTTGACATTCACACTTTGACACAGGGACCTTGACATACACACTTTGACACAGGGACCTTGACATACACACTTTGACACGGGGACCTTGACATACACACTTTGACACGGGGACCTTGACATGTACACATTTTGACATGGGACCTCAACATTCACACTTCGACATGGGACCTCGACATACACACTTTGACATGGGGACCTTGACATGTACACATTTTGACATGGGACCTCAACATTCACACTTTGACATGGGACCTCAACATTCACACTTTGACATGGGACCTCAACATTCACACTTTGACACAGGGACCTCGACATAGACACTTTGACACGGGGACCTCGACATAGACACTTTGACACGGGGACCTTGACATTCACACTTTGACATGGGGACCTTGACATACACACTTCGACATGGGACCTCGACATTCACACTTTGACACGGGAACCTTGACATAGACACTTTGACACGGGGACCTTGACATACACACTTCGACATGGGACCTCGACATTCACACTTTGACACGGGAACCTTGACATACACACTTTGACATGGGGACCTTGACATACACACTTTGACATGGGACCTCGACATACACACTTTGACATGGGGACCTTGACATACACTTTCACTAATAACCACTCTCCAGGGTTCTGCAAAGTAGAATGCAAAGCTTGGAAGCAGAACCAGCAGAGAAATCTATCATACTGAATACTTGAGAACCAGTAAAGAAATCTATCATTCTGAATACTTGAGAAGTTTTTAAAGCTTGAGCATGTTGAAATAAGACTGATTTCCAAGGCTGCCAAATACCATACTGTCATTTCCCAACACCAATTTCTATTCCAAGAACTTTAGACCTTATTCAGTTATAATAAATCAGTTCAGCAGATGTCAATTATAATGATCAATACATTAATTTAATGGATCTCAGTGGCTTTAGGTACAATTATTCATTGTCTACACAGCAGAGCATAAAATTAGATAGACTTCAGAGTAAATCTGTGATCAATAATTGTAAACTGAATAACACGCATGCTCTACAGAAAAGTCTAGCACAACAACAACGACTTCAAGATCAGAGAGACTGCTGAAAATATGCCATCATGAATTCTACATTTTAAAATTGATAGCTCTACAATCATGACCAGGGCTTGGAGCTAACTTTTTATGTCACCAGTCCAGCCGGACTGATGAGGTATAATTTCAACCAGTCCGCAGAAAAAATTACCACTCCAACAGAATTTTCCAGAAATTAATTAAACATATTTTGTTAATGTTATTAAAAAGAAATTTAATTCAATATGCCTCAGATAATATTGTAACATTTAAATGTGGGATTTATATTTGCAAATCAGATTTGTCTGATATCTAAAGATCGAAGCATGCCAAATGTGTACATAAAATTTCATAAGTATATTTTCCAAAATGATGCTTTTGAAAATTAACCAGTCCCATCAGACTGACTAAAACAAATGTCAGTCGGTCCGCCAGACTTTTAACCAGTCACAGACTGACGGACATATGTTAATTGCAAGCCCTGATGACCAATATAACAGTTCAAGAGTGCAGTCCGGGCTGAGCATAAAAACTTAAACACAAGTTGGTATTTGATGTTCGATTTTCCGTAATGGCATTAAAGTTAAGAGCACACTGTGTAATGCAGCATGTTTAGCATGATGTAGCACTGAGAAAATATCAAAATTATAGTACTGTGGTCATGATGCAGCACTGAGAAAATATCAAAATTATAGTACTGTGGTCATGATGCAGCACTGAGAAAATATCAAAATTAGTCAAAAAAGAGGGAGTTCATTTTCTGATGATGAAAAACAGAGAGCATGATGCAGCACCGAGAAATTCAAAATTAGTCAAAAATTCTGCCATGCAAATTCTGTTCTGTTTCGACATCGATAAGCAATAGTATATAATACTGAAAATTTCTATTGTGTGATGTTTATAAAACCTGTATATATGTGAAAAATATGAAGTTGATCTTATAAAAATACATACATGTTCTTTCAACATGGACATGTTCAATGGCTTAATACACAATTTCCGAGTCATCAATAGTCATTTCCCTTTGTTTAATCAAGTCTTGCTTATAAATAGTGAGATGCAAAATATATTTTTGTACACATGTGGTGTTGATCACAGCTTATGTACACTGCTTTCATAGATCGTCTATTCCATGTTTACCAGCTATTGCGCAACCACTCAAAATGTAGAAGAACACATGAGAATAATACATACCAGGAAAATTATTGTAGATTTCATAGTTCTTGGGACTAGTGATACTTTTAATTAATTCTCAGGCGACCAACAAGGCCTGTGAGCCTACTGTTATTTTCAGCATAATTTCAATCTCCATCAAAATTCCACTCACCAAATATTTCGTTACATCTTATCCATGGCTAAATTAATGTGTTGGTAAGCCTCTGGGCTATTTTGTACACTGCTTATCGTTCACTTTCTTATATCCTACATTGTTCATCCAGCATTTCTTTATTGTTCATTGAGAGAAAGGGAGAGGAGAGAAAGGGGGAGAGAGAAATATGAAAAATTCTCTCCCTTTCTCCCCCCCCCCCCTCTTAAATTTATGATTAAAACTAACAATCCATGTCATGATATTGTTTAATTGCAAGTAATCATATTTATAGTATACACCGGTAATTCAAGAAATTATTAAATCATTTTCATACCTTCATTTATTTTCAAAAACAAAATTCATTTCTTATGTTTACATTCTTCTGTCATTTCTGTTGGAATTTTCAGCAGTTAAAAAAGATGTTCTATATTTATCATGATTTATGCATTATTCACAACTGCATTGCATTCATGAGGAAATTGCTATCAAAGGCAAAAACATTGGAAATGTAAATTATTATGTTGTGTAGCTTTGCAGGGTTGCCAGCCCAGCTTGCCTTCAAATGATGATCGAACAGCACACAACAGAACAAGATATGTTTGTAAAACACATATGCCCCCATGGTGCAAAATTGAAAAGGGTTATACACACACATCATTTAACTGATAATAGTATCATCAATTCAAAATATTGAGCAGACAATATCTTCCTATGTCAAGAGTGGATTGACCATGTGACCTAAAAATCAATAGGGGTCATCTTCTCCTGAAGCTGTACCAGTGTACCATGTTTGATATCTGTCAAGCAAAGGGTTCTCAAGATATTGAGCAGACAGTATATTCCTATGTCCAGTTTGACCCTTGACCTTTGACCAGGTGACCTCAAAATTAATAGGGGTCATCTTCTCCTGAAGATGTACCAGTGTACCAAGTTTAATGTCTGTCAAGCAAAGGGTTCTCAAGATATTGAGTGGACAGCATATTCCCATGTCCAGTTTGACCCTTGACCATGTGACCTTAAATTCAATAAGAGTCATCTTCTCCTGAAGTTGTAACAGTGTACCAAGTTTGATGCCTGTCAAGCAAAGGATGCTCAAGATATTGAGCAGACAGCATATTCCTATGTCCAGATTGACCTTTGACCATGTGAACTCAAAATCAATAGGAGTCATCTTCTCCTGAGGCCATCATTAAATTTTTTTGTTTGTTTGATGTACTCCGACCCACATTTTTCAAATCGGATATTTTTTTTTTTTTTTGAATATCATGAAAATCAGATTTACAAAGAGGTATAGCGCATTTGCTGACGATACGGCCAACTCAGAAATCTAAATGGAAAACACGGGTTTCCAATAATAGACTGGCGTGTTATATTTAAATATAAGGCCAACGTTTTTGATGTTTCGTTAACCAAGATAAACAAGAGGTACTGTGAGCAATGCTCACTAAGAATACCCCCCTCTTACCCCAATCTCCCAAAGGGTGTTGGTAATAGGTAAAACTTCAGTATTATGATCCAAAAGGTATCTAGGAACACAGCATCTCCATGCGATGAAAAAAGCCATTAAAGAATTTAAATGGAAACCATATTGCTACTTCGATGTCCAGTGTGCATGACCTTTGACCTTTTGACCCCAAAATCGATAGGGAACATCTTCATCCCATGGGTAGTCCATATGTATGATATGGTGACTGTAGGTGGAAAGGATAACGCTTTAGAGCCCGGAAACCATATTGCTACTTCAATGTCCAGTGTGCATGACCTTTGACCTTTTGACCCCAAAATCGATAGGGAACATCTTCATCCCATGGGTAGTCCATATGTATGATATGGTGACTGTAGGTGGAAAGGATAACGCTTTAGAGCCCGGAAACCATATTGCTACTTCGATGTCCAGTGCGCTTGACCTTTGACCTTTTGACCCCAAAATCGATAGGGAACATCTTCATCCCATGGGTAGTCCATATGTATGATATGGTGACTGTAGGTGGAAAGGATAACCCTTTAGAGCCCGGAAACCATATTACTACTTCGATGTCCAGTGCGCTTAACCTTTGACCTTTTGACCCCAAAATCGATAGGGAACATCTTCATCCCATGGGTAGTCCATATGTATGATATGGTGACTGTAGGTGGAAAGGATAACGCTTTAGAGCCCGGAAACCATATTACTACTTCGATGTCCAGTGCGCTTGACCTTTGACCTTTTGACCCCAAAATCGATAAGGAACATCTTCATCCCATGGGTAGTCCATATATATGATATGGTGACGGTAGGTGGAAAGGATAATGCTTTAGAGCCCGGAAACCATTGCGTCTACAGACGGACGGACAACCTGATTCCAGTATACCCCCACACAACTTGTTGCGGGGGGTATAACTATTTATAAAACAAAATGGTATAAAACTCTACTCTGCATTCTAATATATTCATACATAATCAATCTATATTACTACTAAAGTTCATCCCGAAATTCTGTATACTTTCCAAGATATGCTGAAATGAATTCGGAAAAATACCTAATATTTTTTGGTTGAAAATTTTGGCTGGGTCCTGGTACTATACCATTTAACAGAATGTTTGAGCATTGCAACAAGCTAATGTGCAGCATTAGATATCATTTCTAAGTTGAATTTCTTACCCCAATTCATAAACTGAAGTACGTAATAGCTCCAAGTAACTGAAACTTGTAAAACCGTCTGCTCCTTCTACTTATCACAGTCATTTTGACAGTGTCATTAATTACCCAAAAAGGATGAAAGGCCCCATAACGATTTAGAGACTCAAAATACTAATTCTTATCAATATCAATTCATTAGAGTACATAAATTAGGCCAATAACAAGTCTTTATAAAGATACAAATGTCTTATTATGTCTATTTTTATCCAAACCACATTAACACAGGGGTTTGATGATTTTTAATAATGATGTTAATTTGGGTAGTTAGCAGCACAGTCAAAGTGACTGATTAGTAAAATCACAGACAATTTTACAATTTTCAGTTACTTGGAGCTATTACGTACTTCAGTTTATGAATTGGGGTAAGAAATTCAACTTAGAAATTATATCTAATGCTGCACATTAGCTTGTAGCAATGCTAACATTCTGTTTAGTTGTATAGTGCCAGGGCCATGCTAAGTCAACAAAAAAAATTATAGGCATTTCCCCCAATTAATTTCTGCGTTTCTTTGGAAGTATATGGAATTTCGGAATGAACTTTAGAAGTAATGTAGATTGATTATGTATGGATATATATTAAAATACAGAATAGAATTTTATACCAAATTTCACCTACGGATGCTTTGTGCCAAGTTTGGTTCCCTATAAATTAGCATGTAAAACTTTGATCCCCTATTGTGGCCCCATCCTACCCCCAGGGGTCATGATTTTAACAAACTTGAGTTTCCATTATGCCAAGAAGCTTTTATGTAAATTTCCGCTTTTCTGGCCCAGAGGTTCTTGAGAAGATTTTCAATTGACCCCACCCTATTTTTGCATTTTTGAAAATCATCTCCCCTTTGAAGGGGGTATGGCCCTTCATTTGAACAAATTTGAATCACCTTTATCCAAGGATGCTTTGAGCCAATTTTGGTTGAAATTGGCCCATTGGTTCTGGAGAAGACGGAAATGTGAAAAGTTTACGACATGACACCAACGCTAACAAATGGACAAATTTTTATTAGAGCCTTTGGCACAGGTGAGCTAAAAACTGAAAGGTGAAAAAAAACCCACCACAAATTGACCTGTGGACAAATGATATGTATTGGCTGTACATGTAACTAAATGAGAATGTGAATTATTCAAACAATATCAAGTTACAAAAGTAACACATCTCTTTTGGGTTACAAAGACAGAGTTGGATATATGTATCAACATGATAGGTGAAGATAACGAACAGTGATCAATCTCATAACTCCTATAAGCAATACAAAATGGAGAATTGCACAAACACGGACCCCTGGATATACTAGAGGTGGGAACAGGTGCATAGGAGAAGTAAGCATCCCCTGTCGACCGGTCACACCCTTCATGAATGAGCGTTATATCCTGATCGAGGCAAACGGAGTTATCCGTAGTCAAAATCAGTGTGCCAAGAACGGCCTAACAATCGGTATGAAACAAGTCAGACAGCATTTGACCCAAATGATAGGTTGTATTGGCAAACTAGATCATTATAACAACCATAGAATTTGCGAAATGCTGACTTTAAATGAGACTGTTGAAACCCCTGCACCATCAACTTGTTTGTCAGTACCCTGCCTAGATTTAAAAACTGACCATATATGCAGAACACACGTGTTGAATCATATTTGAGCAATTTAGCTGTATGTGGGTACAAATGGATAGCCTGACACTATAAAATTTCGGTTTCGTTCTGCAGGATTACAAATAGTCAGCTTTACAATGGTATAAAATTTCAGTAATTTGTCAGCAATCCTATAAATAGCTTAACAATGGTATAGAATTTCAGTAATTTGTCACCAATCCTATAAATAGCTTTACAATATGGTATAGAATTTCAGTCATTTGTCAGTAATCCTATAAATAGCTTAACAATGGTATAAAATTTCAGTAATTTGTCTTAAACCTAAAAAATAGCAAATTTGAAACAGATAAAAATCTCATTACTCACCTATATTAGTTACAAAGGGAGAATTGAGGACCCCCGAAGAAAGGACCTCCTCCACCAGGCAGTCAGGTGATTTTGAAAGGACCTCCCCTACCAGGCAGTCAGGTGATTTTGGAACACGCGTGGGGGATTGCTTTGGAGTTTCCCCAAACATCTCGTCCACTAAAATGTCCGAGGGAGACTTCCCGTGTTTCACATCTCCCTGGTTTAAGTCTGATACATGGCTATATGAGGGGGTTCTATCACAGTATCGAGGGACCTCCTGACTTACATTACACGGATTATCACGCGCCCGGGGTGTCGAGGTAGCACTCAAATTTTTTGAAATTGAAACATTCAATCCTCCAGCTGATCGGTCTCTTTGCACCAAAGTTGACTGGTCTTTAGAAATTCCATCATTGTTGTCATCGAATGAGACATCCAGCTGAAGATTCAATGCCTTTAGACCTATGAATTCACAAAAATAATCGACTATTTCACACGATACAGCATTTCAACATGCAAAATGAATGCACTCTGTCCCAGTGACAGATGAATTCCAGGATTGGAATTTCTCCAGCATTGATTGATTAAGGGAAATTTCATGAATCAAATGACTTCTGCATTGCCAAAGGGAAAAAAAGCTCTATATTACAACATTAATATGAAACATGAACTGCAATCTGTCTGCAAGGCCTCAAAAACATAATTATCTGATTCTCAGAGGCCACCATATCATTATTCTCCCAAGTAAACAAGAGGCCCATGGGTGACAACACTCACCTGAGTCACCTTTCTCACATGCAGATTTCTCCACTTCTATTGTTCAGAGTTTTAAAATATTGCTTATCATTTTTAAATATGAAATAAAAGTAGTTCCACATTGAACATTTTCTCTTTTTCTTTGCATTTTAAAAATTACATTTCATGACAATAAAATACAAGAGGCCCACAGGCCTTATCGGTCACCTGAGTATTAGTTATACAAGTATCACTAGTCCCAAGGCCATAGCTATGATATCTAGAAAAAACAATATCCTGTTTTGAATACTAATACTCAACAAAAGTACATGTGTAAGTTTTAAGAACACATTTTTCCTTAAAATGCCCTTGAAAGTGCCTATAGTGATGAAAGGGTTTACATAATATGATCTACAGCTTACTCTGGATATATTGAAATTCAGGGGATCAATCTTTTTCTTTCAACATAGCCGAAGTTCAAAATAAGCGAAATCGGAAATGTGGACCATATTAGAAGCTTCATTTTGCATCTCAATCCTGATGACGAAATGAGAAATATGAATTTATTACATTTCACAATTTAAAACATATGAATTATCAGTCCACTTAAGATTTTAAAAAACATTTCAAGTTTCATTAGCTTTGGTTTCATATTCAGTTGATCAACAATTAATATTATACCTCAGTATGAGAATTCTATGCAACGCGTAATCTGATTGGTCTAGACAGTCACATGCCAGGGATAACAAAACTTCATATCTCCCTCTCAAACATCATATCTCCCTATCATATTTACCGCTTGGGCAGCCTCGTGCATTTTCCATAAATTTAACGTCAAAGACAACGAAATGTATTGTGACGTAACAATAAGTCCGAGTCATTCTACTTCCATAATTCGTAAGGCACAAAATATGCGGGTCTCTGATCCACAGTTAAATTGCCTGGTTTTGGTTGATACAAAAACAAACAAGTAAATCAGCATTCAAGGAGAATGGAAATACAAAAACTGGTTATCATATCACTGTATTTCGCTGTTTGTACCTTCTAATTCGTTGAGGTGCGGTGTTACCGTTAGGGCAATCTCAGCTACATACATGTACAATGTATAGATGAGCGGACTCCAATCTCAAATGCAATTTTGTGGTCTTGCTTTGTTTCGGTATAATAAACAATTTATTGCATGAATGTTCGGGAGATATGAAGATTTATTCACCCAAGAAAAATCATATTCCCCTCAGGCAATATGATTTTTCTTGGGTGAATAAATCTTCATATCTCCCTCACTATCATGCAATAAATGTAGAATATTTCAATTTCATGTGTCTACAAAAATTTCATCATCAACTTTAGGTAGTGTCTGTACATATTTTTTTCTTTCAATTTATAAATATAATTTCAAGGTTGATTGTCAGTCGCATTTTCATCTGGAATGTCTAAATTTTTGTTCTCATTGCCAATATATCCCATGCGGTATGTTTGCACTATATAATATCGGCTAGTGGCATGTTGTCTGTAAAGTCGTTGTCTGCATCAAACTTTATTTTTGAGATTTTATCGTGAAGCCAGTCCTGCAAAAACTATTTTCAACACCCTGTGGTAAGGGTAGGCTTTTTGAAAATACTGGAGTTAATCCTATTGCAGTCACTAATCTGCATTTTGTGTTCAATGAGTGGTTTATACCCCACTATATTTATTTCTATAAAAACACGCAATGAAAACAAATCCATGTGAAATTAATTGTCTGACACCTCGTTATCTACATACCTGTGTAATTATGAGGCTGCCAACCTTGATGACTACCATCAAAGATGACTTCAATATGGCCATTATAAAAACAATACTGTCATCCTAAACTCAATGGATTAATAACTGGTTTCAAATTAGGCGATTTCAGTTTAACTGTCATTTTAATGCAAAGAAAATAAGAGACTGAGACTGGGGATTTTGCAATATTTCAAAATAAGTGACTTCAATATAAGTGGTGTAAGTGGTATGTAACATTAACACAAAAATATCAGCTAACAGTTAAAGCCCTTCTAAATGATTGGAAACAATTGTATCAAATCAACCAGTATAGTTATAAGGAAAGAAATGAATTAGATAAATTTAAAATGGACTGAGAAAAATGGTCCCTATTAGTCAACTGACTCCCTTCCCCCCCCCTCTCTCTCTCTCTCTCCCTCTCTCTCTCTCATAAAAAGAAAATGAACATAATAATATATCTGTATATATGTATGCTTATATATATTCATATTGTTTTGTATCTACTTCTGTGCAAATTTATGTCGATTGAGTGAAATAAAAAAAATAAAATTAACACAATATGACTATAATTTGAACCCATCCTAGAGTCAATACCCTGGGGTTGTGAAATTCACAAGTTTGGTACATCCTTTTCTGCTTTTCCTAAATATGCATTTAATGGGGGTTTTTTTGGGTTTTTTTTTTACCATATCAGTAAACTTCAAGAAGTATTTCAAATGATAAAGGAAATATCATCCCTATCATAATTTTGGCTTAAAGGACACATCTTGTGTTTTCAAAGTATGCAGAATTATATGCATTTTGTCTTCCTTATGCTTATAGAAATTAATTGTAATAGTTCGTTCGCTGAAGTATTGCGATAATACGCAAGATCGTAAATACCGAGTTAGCGGAACTCTCTTGTAAAGAAGTCCGGAAAAGCGTGTCGATATTGGGCATTTTTTGTTTATTCAAAACATGACATCGGAAGACGATTTAACCTCCACGTGCTTTACACAATTAAAAGCATTTTTAGATGAAAGGTGTGTAAAAGCATCTGGATACAGGAAAAATGAACTTCTGAATTTAGCTCGCGAAGCTATATATTTTGACGCAAGCTCTTCTCAGCTTTGGGAATTTCCTGGCTGACAGCAGTGGGAAAAAATCCACCACATTTCCATTAAAATATATCAGTTGTGGATATTTCTGCGTATTATGTTTCTTTCTTGAATCATTAACTACAGTCTACTGCAATGCAATGACAGTACACCATTGTTAAAATCGGGTGAATCGATCACGACAAAAGTTGCAGAACTGGTATTATTTACCAACATGCCCAAATTCTCGCAAACTCTGGGTCTCGCGAGACTTTGAAAGGGGAAAGTAAAATTTAAAACCAAGACAGAAAAAGTAGTCGCGATCTTGCGTATTAGCCACAATACGGACTTAAATCTAAGCCCCGATTTCAAAAAGCCTAGTTAATTAGATAGGTTAGGTAGGTAGTCACGTGCTACAGTGACGTCATATGCGACCTTCGTCGATCAACTTGTAGTAAAAGTAGTGTTAGATATTTTTAAAAACTCGGGTTTTAGGGGCCTAATTTATTTACCATGGATAACATTTATTTCGATGTTGACAAATTTCCCGAGTCTTATATCTTTTAGCCACCAGTGCATACAAATAGCGACCCAAATGTAGCGAGGAAAGCGAGTATGAAGTCTGCATTCGCGAGTAAATAATGTTTACATGGGATCACTGTCTAAACACTATTTGGTAATGCCATTTCTGTAAACAACTGTAATTAGCGTTGTTGCTTTTCTAAAATAATCAGTGTAATTATCATTAAATTTATTTTTGGAGAAGATAGATAGGTCTAAATTATGATACGATTAAGTATCATTGACTAGGCCTACTGTCACGGGTGCATTTCGAAAAGAAAAAAAAATAATAACCAAAAAAAATGATCAAACTTATTATGAAAATCACAAAACTTTTAAATTATTTTATTCAAGCAATCTTATTAATCATTTTTTTTTTTTTACTACACATTGTTACTTAGGACATGGGAGCATGGCGTGCTGTTGTTGTTACGTACACATTCCTTAAAAAAAAATGAAAGCATTATAATTCAATTCAAAGTTGGGAAATATCATATTTTATTATTTATAATTGAAAGTTCAATTATCTTTAATCTTTAAATTTCTTTTTTAAAACTACCAGTTGGTAGACACTGCTAGCACAAGTTCTGCCTATATGTTGTTACAAGGTGAAGGTCAGTTGGTGCGAGTGTGTATTGAATTTGAGAGCAGAACGGAAAGCATATGCCTTAGGCCTATATGTAACTGTGTAGCTTCAATAGAACCATTTTCTCGCAGTTTATCTATGTCTTTGTCCAAGTGCTTGTTTGAAAAAGTACAGGGATAAATTCTACTGGTTTTTTTTATGGCAAAGTCGTTGTGTCGACAAAAAATATTCACGACTTGTCCCTCATACCTTCCTTCGAAAATTGAAAAAAAAACCCAGTCCAAATCCTCTCTACTGACAGCAAGTACACCCTTAAACGGCACAAAACACCCTAATCAAGTGTTATTTACAAGCCGTTAATGTGATAATTGTTTGTTTGTCAATTAAATCTAATCTGTTTATGAAATGGCTAACAACTGTTTTCAAATCTTCTCGCTCGAGGTCGCATATGATGTCACAGATAATGGCATGTAAAACATCGAAGAAAATACGCATATCGCAAGATTTGAATTTCATTGCTTTCAAACTCGAAAACTACGCAAACTGTTTCATTTAAAACACACGTAAAGTAGTTTTAGGCATGAAATGAATTAATTTTGCTGAAAAAATTAAAAAGTTTAGAAACATGCGATGTGTCCTTTAACCCTGGAACCAAACCCTTTATCACCTAGAATCATGAAATTTGCAATTTTGGTACAGGAATACCTACTCCTTCTGAATATCTATTTAGTTTCAATATATTACATGTATCAATGGTATTAAACAAGAGGCCCATGGGCAACATCGCTCACCTGAGTCACCTTGGCCCATATCAAAGATTTTCCTTATGTGTTAGCATAATAGATCCCTATCGTGGTCCCAACCTACCCCCAAGGGCCATGATTTTTACAAACTTGAATCTGCAATATGTCAGGAAGCTCTCATGTAAATGTAAACCTCTCTAGCCCAGTGACTCTTCTGAAGATTTTTAATGATTTTTCCTATATATTTGTACTATGTCAGGAAGCTTTCATGTAAATTTCAGCTCTTCTGGCCCAGTGGTTTTTGAGAAGATTTTTAAATGACTCCACCCTATTTTTGCATTTTTGTAATTATCTCCCCTTTGAAAGGAGCATGGTCCTTCTTTTGAACAAACTTGAAAGCCCTTCACCCAAGGATGTTTTTTGTCAAGTTTGGTTGAAATTGGTCTGTTGGTTCGGAAAAAAAAGTCGAAAATGTAAAATGTTTACAGACGGACGGACAGACAGATCAGACCAACAGGTGATCAGAAAAGCTCACTTAAGCTTTCAGCTTAGGTAGGTGAGCTAAACAAGAGGTACTGTGAGCAATGCTCACTAAGAATACCCTCGCTTACCCCAATCTCCCAAAGGGTGTTGGTAATAGGTAAAACTTCAGTATTATGATCCAAAAGGTATCTAGGAACACAGCATCTCCATGCGATGAAAAAAGCCATTAAAGAATTTAAATGGAAACCATATTGCTACTTCGATGTCCAGTGCACGTGACCTTTGACCTTTTGACCCCAAAATCAATAGGGAACATCTTCATCCCATGGGTAGTCCATATGTATGATATGGTGACTGTAGGTGGAAAGGATAACGTTTTAGAGCCCGGAAACCATATTGCTACTTCAATGTCCAGTGCATTTGACCTTTGACCTTTTGACCCCAAAATCTATAGGGAACATCTTCATCTCATGGGTAGTCCATATGTATGATATGGTGACTGTAGGTGGAAAGGATAACGCTTTAGAGCCCGGAAACCATATTGCTACTTCAATGTCCAGTGCACTTGACCTTTGACCCCAAAATCAAGAGGGAACATCTTCATCCCATGGGTAGTCCATATGTATGATATGGTGACTGTAGGTGGAAAGGATAACGCTTTAAAGCCCAGAAACCATATTGCTACTTCGATGTCCAGTGTGCTTGACCTTTGACCCCAAAATCAATAGGGAACATCTTCATCCCATGGGTAGTCCATATGTATGATATGGTGACTGTAGGTGGAAAGGATAACGTTTTAGAGCCTGGAAACCATATTGCTACTTTGATGTCCAGTGCACTTGACCTTTGACCTTTTGACCCCAAAATCGATAGGGAACATCTTCATCCCATGGGTAGTCCATATATATGATATGGTGACGGTAGGTGGAAAGGATAATGCTTTAGAGCCCGGAAACCATTGCGTCTACAGACGGATGGACAGACAGACGGACAACCCGATTCCAGTATACCCCCCCACAACTTGTTGCGGGGGGTATAAAAAGGTATTATCTGTAAAATTTTTTTTTACACATATACACTGTATATACCAAGTTTGGCCCATTCCAGGAGTCAGAATCTCTACCCGGGGATCATGAAATTTACATTTTTTGTAGAAGTTTACCTGATCTACATCACTATGCATTTAGTTTCTCTTACACATATGCGATTGTAGAAAAGAAAATCTTTCAAAATTGGTCAATTTTGTACCCACCTCCAGGTCCCAGGGGTGCAGGAGTCTTCAAATTTACATTTTATGTCCCCCTTGTCCAATGATGCTTCATACCAAATTTGAAAAGAATTGGAATGGTACTTATCAAGAAAAAGTTTAAAAAGTTTTATTTTCCCCACATTTAATAACTGACCATTTTGGCACCACTCTAATACCAAAACCCCTATCCCTGGGGACAAAATTTACAATTTTGATAAAGGAATACTGGCTCTTTCTAAATATCCATGATTTAGTTTTAATGTAGTATCAATAGCACTAAAGAAGATGTTATTTAAATGTTTTACACATAAACACTCTGTACCATGTTTGGCCCCACTCTGGGGTCAGAACCTCTACCCCATGTAACATGAAATTTACAATTTGGGCAGTTTTTGCCCCACCCCTCAGACCCCAGGGGTGCAGGAGTCCTGAAATTTACAATTTATGTCCCCCTTGTCCCAGTGATGCTCCATACCAAACTTTTGGAATAGTAGTTATCAAGAAGATAAAAATGTTCAATTGTTAAAGGAACTGATTCACGATTTTCCCAAAAATTTAATTTTTACTTTTAATGATCCAAATCTACTATCTAACATGTTTAAAAGGTTTCACATAAATATTAAGGTGATACATTATCACAGAAGCTCATTTTAAAAGAATTCATTATTTGTTTGTAAACAAAGATTGCGGTATGTTATTGTTTACGAAATTTTCAAAAGAAATGGATATCGATCTCAGTTGATTATATCTTTCAGATTTCAAGCATTCTTTGTGTAAAATGTGTCATCTAAAAGTTAAATTTTGTGACTATGCAGAATTAAGATGCTATATATTACAAATTCCATATTTCACCAGTTTGTTTGTATACATAAAAAGACTTGAGTCTTTGTTTACATAACACAAATTTAAGTCTAGAATATAGCGTTTATTCTTGCATTCAGAAGGTCAACATTTTGGTTGTCAATATCAAATGAGTTATACTTTTAATGTTTAACATCAAAAATAAAAAAATATTTTGTTCAAAAATCGTGAACCAGTCCCTTTAACTCACAATGATTGACGTAACAACCAATTGCAATACGTCACCTGAGTTTACTTAGGTGACCTAAAAATGCACCGCCACAGCATATGATACATCCATCAGATGTTTATTCATTATAAACAGATAAAAGTACATGACACAAAATCATGTCAACCTTTACTGGTGCAAAAATTGCAAGGCCAGAAGGTTTGTTTGAATTTTTGAAGGTCTTTAGATAACTATTACCTGTGTGTCCAGTGACTGGCTGCTCCCTCATGGACTTGGTGGGTGTGGACTGCAACTGACCCCTTACGTCCACCACCCGGGGCTTGGTCCTAACCACATGTCCTTTAGAATTGCTTTTCTGGTTCATGGCCAGCTTTCTGGGTAGGTTCGTAGAGCTAATAGAAAGAACCGTGCTACAGTGACCATATTCTGTCCCCCTCATATCGTATTTTGAAATAGATGTATATAATACTGCTATATAAAACACAAATACCAACTTGTTTCAAATCAGTAAAAAGAATTTCATTATATTATCACGGTGTAGTTATGATGCCACAATGTTAGTCATATCTATTTGAATTTTAATTAAATGATGATATTTTACTTTGGTTCTTTGGTTGGGAAACAAACAATAGTGTTAAAGGATGGAGTCTTCCAACATTCACTGGGCACATTGAGATGTGACATTGTGTTTGTAAAAACTATATTCTCTTGACAAGCAATACCCGGTGTCATGGTTCTTGTGTTAAGGTTAGTTTAAGGTCACAAATTTCTCAAGGTCACTAATTTTTCCTAACAGGATCTCAAAATTCCATTAGATGTATTTATCACTGTTTAATTACAAATTTTGTTTTCATTTACAGCATAAACACTATGTATGAACATATTTTTATCGATTTGCAAAGCAAAACTATTAAACACTGGCAAAAGATATACAGTGGAAAGAATTTCTGAAGATTTCAATCGATGGTCAATAAAAGACGGAACACTAAATGACACAATTATTCTAATTATCAATTAAAAGCTTTCATTTACTTCATTACTGATTGTAATGTCGTTAACAACAAAGTGAACATTTTTAAAAACTGAACAAACACAAGGCCTGGATTAACAAGAGGTACTGTGAACAATGCTCAATAAGAATACCCCCTGCTTACCCCAATCTCCCAAAGGATTTTGTTAATAGGTATAAATTACCTCTTTCCTCAGTGTAAAAATATGGTATGCCTTTGTATAAGAAAATGGAAGATATAGTCCAAACACAAATCCATGGTATAAACCTATAATTTTGACCTTGAGATCAAAGGTCAAGGTCATAAAGAGGTCATGAATGTACATGACACATAGTCTCATGGTGATACACCCATGTCTTATGGTATGACTGTCAAAACCCTATAATCAATTTTGACCTTGAGGTCAAAGTTCAAAGTCATATAGAGGTCATGAAGGTACCCGACACATCATCTCGTGGTGATACACTCATGTGTCAAATATGGTATTCCTATGTCAAAGAACAAAGATGTTATGGCCCTGACACGAATCCATTGTAAAAAACCTTTAATTTTGACCTTGAGGTCAAGGGTCAAGGTCATAAAGAGGTCATGAAGGTACTCGACACATCGTCTCATGGTGATCCACCTGTGCGCCAAATATGGTATGCCTATGTCAAAGAACAAAGAAGTTATGACCCGGACACGAATCTGCAGACAGACAGACAGACAGAGTGATTCCTATATACCCCCCTGAACTTCGTTCGCGTGGGGTATAATAAGCATAAAAAGTCTAATAATCTCTAAAAGGGGTGGCATTTCAAAGAGCAATATATTTTACAAAATCACAAAAACTTGTCAAAGAATTTAATTCAAATTTTCCTATCTATATATTTTTTTAATCAATGTACCATTATGTGTCTTGAGAGCAGCTCAAAATCTATGTTGCAAATAAAATGACAACTGAATTCAAGATCACCTAGTACCTGAAGCTGGAACAACTACATTGAAATCTGCACAATCAAAGATATCTCTTTTCTTACTCAACAGATTTACTTGAATCATTATAAAAGATTTATTTTTCTTTGATAAATACTTACACAGCAGGATTTTCTAACTGAGAAATGCGAGGGCTGTTGTTGAAGAGTTTGACACGGTTAACTCTCATTGAAATATCCTCCGATATCCTGGCCACAGCTTCTGGTGTTGCATCTAAAATCCAATTAATGAATCTCAATTAATGGCAGCCAAATAACCCAAGAGCAAGACAGCACATCATTGCAGAAAAAGAAACTACTTTAGTGAATTCAACACTGTGACACAGTGAGGCTTACTTTGAAATGAAAAGTTTTTGTAACGATTTTTCTATTCATGGTTACTTACATTCCTGTGGGGTAAGAGTGACGAAGGGGTCTGTAGTTCGTCTCTCGTGAGTGCTCGGTGCTGGTGAGAAAGAGACATCAGGTGTGGGCTCCATCAACCCGAGTCCAACTGCCTACAAGAGAACTCTTCAGTGTCAGAAAATCACAACCAGTGTTCCATATATACATGTACCGAAATAAAAATATCACATTCAGTATTCCAAATATATGTACTGAAATAAGAATTACATATTCAGTATTCCAAATATATAAAGGGTGTTAAGAAAGTTCGTTCCATGATTCACATCATGCCTAAACTTATTTATAAACAACTCTGTATACAATTTTTATGTTTTTAATAACCAGACAGTCCACCTTTCTTTTTCAATACAGTTTTAATTCTGTTTGGCATTGAATGAATTAAAGAAATCAAATGTTTCTGAGGTATCTCCCTCCATGTACGTTGAAGTCGGCGGCGTAATTGGCTCATTGTTGTTGGGCGCGGATCCTTGTAGGCCTCACTGTTCAGAATACTTCAAAGATTTTCTATACAATTTAGGTCTGGGGAATTGCCTGGCCATTCTTCTTTTGAAATAAAGTTTGGTAACTTATTTTCACACCAATTTTGTGTTAGGAGGGCAGTGTGAGGTGTCGCTCCGTCTTGAACAAACGTAGCATGTCCTGGATATTGAACCAACATTCGTTCGTCAATCCTACCACTATTTTTCTGTCGATTCAGAGCAGGTTTTAATTCTTTTTGAAGAATTTTATTCACATAATAATCACCATTGATAGTTTTGCCGGCTGGAACAATGTGAAGTTTGGACAAACCCTGAACTCCCATCGCACCCCATATCATCACTTTAGCGCTTGACTTGACACAGCTTACATCTGGAACTTCATCTGACTGGGACCCCCATACAACATTGTCCTGTCAGTTCGGAACATGAAATAAATATTTTGTAGATTGATCACTAAAGATGTAGTTTTCCCAGTCTTCAGCCGTCAAATGCTTGTGATCATGAGCAAATTTCAATCTCTTTTGCCTCTGTTTTTTTTTGTCAGTAGTTGATTTCTCGATCTTTTAAATGTTCCAACAATGTCAATTTGAATACCATATTCTTTTAAAATACAATAATTTACTTTGTTTTAATGTGGACTGGAATGAACTCGCTGACTGGTTCCAAACGTTGATTGGTTCCACACACTGACTGGTTCCACTCACCGACTTGTTCCACACGCTGACTGGTTCCACACGCTGACTGGTTCCACACACTGACTGGTTCCACTCACTGACTTGTTCCACACGCTGACTGGTTCCACACACTGACTGGTTCCACACACTGACTTGTTCCACACGCTGACTGGTTCCACACACTGACTGGTTCCACTCACTGACTTGTTCCACACGCTGACTGGTTCCACACACTGACTGGTTCCACACACTGACTGGTTCCACTCGCTGATTGGTTCCACACACTGACTTGCATGGGCCAATTAAATTCTGAATATCGGTTTAAGTTTCAGATAATCATGCTTGTCAAGGTTTTGTAAGCAATGCAGAGTATGAGGATGGCTCACGACGAAGATCTGATGTTTATAAATAGCTGGACATGAAACACAATGTGCTCCTAAGTGTAGGTCCCAAAGTTCACAAGAAATTGATATATATATATATATATATAGAGAGAGAGAGAGAGAGAGAGAGAGAGAGAGAGAGATTGAATTAATTCTTTCCCCTAGCAATTTGCTTCTGTGATTAAACATTGAAAAGTATTAGAAAGTGTTGCTTCCTTTAATTGCAATGAACACATTCATAAACAGAACATAGAACACGACACTTTATTTGAGCGGTGATCCCACCTCTGATACATATACCCTGGGGTTCGTGTTTGCCCAACTATCTATTTTGTATTGCTTGTAGGAGTTATGAGATTGATCACTGTTCGTTATCTTCGCCTTTCATTACACATGCAATCACTTTACTATTTCCACTTCTACTATACCTCCTCCTAACTCCATTGCAAGAGGATAATCAATCAAGGGGAGTAATTCAACCTGTGGTAACTGCTTTGATATGGCAAAAACCATTATCATTTACGCAAATGCTGGAAGTTTACTCTGTTCCTTTTTCAATATCTTTAGGCACATATATTGTCTCAAAAATCACTTGCAATAAAGCTTTGGCATTCAGTGCAACTGCATGTGCAGGAAACAACTGGAAATTGAATTTTTTTCTTCATTTATATACACTGTAACTTAATTTTACTTGCAACATACAATATGATTGGTTCATTTGACTTTATAAACTTTCTTTTGTCGTATATATACAAAGTTGCCGTTTCGTCCCGCTATATGACGTCCTAGGAATGACGTCACAATACGTTTGACTGTTCAGTTTCCATTTTGTTGCTATGGCAATAGTGATTCACATCATATAGAATTAATATTTTCTTCAGAATTATTCATCAAATAATATCAAACGCAGTTTACTAAACTGAATTAAAGGGAATGAAAGTGTAGTGATTTGGGAGGTGGATTTTAGGATTCCAGACTTGGAGTCCTCTGCGACTGCAAGTGCAATTCTCTCTTGCCTTCCCACGGACTCTCAAGGCAAGTGGGCGTGCTTTGAAGAGCACAGCACTGTAGAAGAGATATTCGTTGAGCCTTTGTAAGTTGTCTTGTTAATTTGTTAATATACAGTGATCCCCCGTTATAACGCTAACATTTGTACCTTGGCAATTTTGGCATTATAACGGGGGTGGCATTATATTGGGGGAGGGGGGTATGTGTACAGCTGTTATAAAAAATTTTAAAAAATTTATCTACTACATCGTGCTTTGAATGCCTGGATAATCCCGGCGTCTAGTGGTTGTAAATGACTTGTAATGGTAGGGGTATTTAATGATTTCCAGTTTTTGTTTATGTAAAACACGCTTAGACTTCGGTGTATCTGCCATACTCAGATTTAAAAAACAATACTGCATATTTGAACTCAGTTGATCATAATTTACGTAACTTATTATCTGCTCCAAACTTTGATACCTTGAGGACTAATGGTGGATAATTGCTTAAGCCTGCTCACTGAAATTGTCCTGCCGTTGATTGGTGATAATTAGCGGGGGTGATTATAATAGTAATTGACCAAATTGTACCAGTAAATAGGTTGGCAGATGGCGGTATGCGGGGGATGGCGTAATAACAGGGTTTTACATAGCGACGAAAACGGGACTTTGAACTTTTTTGGCAATATGCGGGGGTGGAATTATAACAGGGGGCAATATAGTGGGGAATCACTGTACGTGTTTATAAGTATTTTTCTGGTATTGTTTCGTTGATAGAAAACACTATAACACTTTATTGGCATCGGCGGTAGGATTGTTTTGCCAACCTGCATCGCGAATCATTGCAAGGGCAGCATGATCGCAGGTGGGAGTCATTTTGAAATAATATAGAATTTTCGGCAGTTGTTTAGGGCTGAGGCAGTGCATAGGGGACACCGCGTGGTCCAGTTACAATTAAAATTTTAAGTATATTTAGTACGGTTATTCTTTCTGTTAATTCATTGTTTTAATGTTGTGTTGCGGTGGGCGTGGCTACGGTGGGCCAGTAGGTGCATTGATTCTGTTTTGGTTGAGGGTTTAGGTGTTTGGTGGTCTATTGAGGGCAAAATGGTTGAAAAACAGTAGTGATTTGGACATGGTAGGGGGAGCCTGTGGTTAAGGAGTAGAATGAACGTCCCGGGTGGCTTGGCAGGGCTCAGGGGCAAAATGCAGGCATCATGGGGGGCTCGCCACCTGACTGGGTAGATGGTCTGTTTGGGTTTCGCACTTGGGGATACTACCTTGGCGGGGGCAGTAATCATGTCATTGACCCAGGGGGGTACTGAACTTGCTGTTGAAGATCTCAGAAAGAGAATAACAGCAGCACAGCGGGAGATGAACGGAGTCTATGTACTGCACAGGGCAGTGAGGGAGTCATGGCCAGGCTAGAAGCATTTGGGACCAGGGTCGAGTCTCGGCTGGACCTGCTTGTGGGGTTATCGGGTTCCTTATTGGGGGATAGATAATCCCAGGGGCTTGGCCCTAAGGAGGACAACAATAACCCAGGGTCCCCCAGTGGGAATGCAGATACACAGCCCATTCATGCAAGTGGAGGTGTAGGGATGGGCACACTCAGTGTGGCGAGTATCACAAGCGATGGTCGGTCAAGCCAGAGGTGGGATAGCTCTATCTAAGGAGGGGTCTGTCTGGGCAGTGAAATATAGACAGGGAGGTGTTGTATGGTCCCTTACCAGTCAGACAAGTGATGAGACATCACAGTAGGTCAAGGTCGCAGTCTCCACTGATTAGACATTTCAATGCAGAAGGCTGCAAGGATGGTTCCAAGTGTAATTAGTGTTTGTATGTTGGTATGTCTCCAGGGACCGGGGCTCGAAATAGGTCAGGACAAGAGCTCTGTAAACCCTTAGATAGCTCCAAAGCAGCAGAGTCAGCAGTTGTCAGTGTATATCCTAAGGTTAGGGTGCCAGTGAAGCAGAGTGGTTGTGTGTCGGGGGTAGGCAGTGGAGGCGTGGCATGATTTAAGGGTCGGGAACACGGGGTCGGCACAGACCAGGGTGTTGCCAGGCACAGGTGATAAGTGTGGTTGGTCGGAGGGCACTGAGGCAGGTGTAAGTCACCAGGGTGGTTGGCTGGAGAACACTGGGGATAGTGCCGGTTGCCGTAGTGTTACAACTTCTCGGGATATCTCGGGGTTTTGGTGTTGATGTCACTGTTCAGGCGTTCTGTGTGTCGATGGTGATCCTTCCACAATATGTCCGAAAGTTGGGATGGTGACAATAGCTTTGTCACTGATAGGTGGAGTTGAGTCGGGGTGTCAGGTTGAGGCCGTTCTAGAGCTCTGTCTGGTGTGATGGGCATCTCAGCTCAGTCCAGTTTGAATGGTCGGACCAGTAGTGCTGGACAGTGGAGTATGGGGGTCTGATGTCCAGTGGATATCCAGTTCTCAGATGCGGAGGACGAGGATGCATTCGTTATTCGAGTGTAGTGTTGGTGAGTATAGGATGTTGCAGGCAGAAATCCATGCACTGGGGTTGGTGTTGAGGTTTATGTGGACCTACCACATGAGATTGAAAGCCTGCCGGTTTCAGTGGTAGTGCTAGAGACTGTTGCCAAGGGGCAAAGTCTGATCATTACAGATGCCCCAGCCATGTTTGAAGCAGTGGCGTATCAGTTCCCTGGGGAGTCTGTCCCAAAGGCACCTGACAAAGGTACCATTGTGTGCTGGGTTTAATGGAGATGACCCTGCAGATGTGGGTTGTGGGTCTCCGTCCGGTTTGGGATAGTAGTGTTCCCTCTCAGACTGAGAGGCTTCTCCCTGATAAACCTCTAGGTAATGAAAGGACTGGGTTAACTGCAAGTGGTTTTACAAGGTCCCATTGGTCGTTGAGTGATGGCTATGTGACCCAGGTTCAAGTGAACCATGGACAATCCAGTTATTGCAAGGGGATATGCGATTAAAAATATTATCATTTTGATAGACTTCATATGTCTTTCACCACTGCTTGGCTAAAATTTGAATGTATCATACATAACTTTATTAACCATGTTAACAAATCTTAAACTCAATGAAAGGTATGTAGTGTCTGCTTTCATATCTGCAGAGTCTCATCTTCTCCCAACTGTATTCAGTTGCAGACCTACTAGGTCAATGCCTGATTCTAAATTATTTTCCAATTCTTTCAAACAATGTGTGTGTACCATTGACCTTATTAAGAACTTTATCTGTGCGTCAATAGTTTTATTTCACAAAACATACACTGCCAGTCAAAGTATACTCAGTTGCGTATGAACTAGGATGGTAGTGAAGCATGGAATCTACAGGACGGACCTGAAGCCAAGGAGTAGCTCACTACAAGAGTCAACTCAAAAATGAGATACATGTTGTATATAGCATTCTATGTTAAAGTAACCTGGCAGTAAAACTTTGATCAGGTTATTTGCCCCACATATTTTAAATCAGTCATCCAACATGAAAATAAAGTGCACTAAAATTTTCACGAAGCTTCCTTGTATCCATTTTAATACATGTACATACATTACTTTTAACATGACTTCAAAGCAATCAAGGCCAATTTTTATTATATTAGTTGTTTTATGAATTTTTTTTGTAGTTTGGGGAGGGTGGGTAAAAATTCAATTCACCCCCTTTTTCTATTACTGTTGTTACCACCAATCAAATCTTTGTTAATATCCTATTAAACTAGATTTGTCGGCACGACACAGATCCCTCTGCCTGCAGTAAAATCAAATGTAGGAAATCCATCGAAGTATAGTACTGAATGTGGTATTCAGATTGTATGTTACATGCATTTAGTACAACGAAGAAATCAACAACAATCCTTTAAATGTTTTAACAGCCATAAAATGAATACAAACTTTATAAAAGTTTCTTCTGAATCAATAACATCATATGAAAAAAAAGTCCAGAAATCTGGTAGTAACAGTAATTCTTCCATGCTAAAGGGGTACAATTCCATCAAAAATCAACGAACCAGAACAAAACTCAAACTCGATCTGCAACTCATCAATATACACCTGCCTACAAAAAGTCAGTTCAATGTCTCAGAGCGTTCAGAAAAAAGTCCGGAAAACTGTGGAAAGACGGACAAGAGTAAAACTTAATGCCCCGACCACTTTGTGGCAGAGGCTTAAAAATCCAGAAATGCTTTTGGTTTGAATTTTTCTACATTTATGCATGAATGCAAGTTTAATTGCATAAATATATAAAGTGTTCAGTTAATAATTCTTATTTAGATAAACATGATGGCAAGCAATTCACTCTACGATAAGTTTTTATGTTGCCCAGTATATTTTTAATATACTGACTTCTCCACATCGTTGTGATCATATGGTTTAAAAGGAAATTAACAGCCCTTTTCCCTATTTGTCAGAATATCTATAAAATGAAAATGTGTGTGCTTTTACAAATTTCATTTATGGCATTTTGTAAGTTGAGATACGGACCATCAAAGTGAATGTGGGCATGTGGTCCACCATATTTTTCTTTCAATTTTGGTGTGCTATCCCACAACACATCATCGAAAATAGGTCAATCATGTGATTTTTAATTCTAAAAACACTACATAGGCTTTTTTCCTCCTATAGCCTATAATATATTGTATATACTGTGATATATCGTATAGCTTGCAGTATATCGTATACTGTTTATGAGTGGGGAATAACTCTTGGTGAAAATATTCAAGGTGTAGATACATCTGCGAATTTAAGAAACTGTGAACAAGTTTTATTCAAAAAGAGGTTTTTAAAATTATCATTAAGTTCACTTAGGCTACCTAGAAATATTGGGATTTTAAGTATACAAGATATCTCACCTACTAATACAGATTTTTATAATACATACTGCGTTTCAATTAATTTTGATTGTAATGCAATTTTTTTTTATTTCTATCTACATAAATGAGTAATGATTTAACTGTACTGATCTTTTAATCACTCCTTCATTGTAAAGTTTGAGCCATCTATCAGTGTTTGATCAAATGGCAATGTCTGGTAAGATATCTTTCATTATAGAGATTTAAAATTTTCATATACACTGGTGAAGGACTTCCCATTGAGCATTCACAAGCAGTAAATATTTGAATACTAAAGTAACAATACAATTAGATCCAGCTAGATATTACAGGCAACAAAACTTAGCCATAATTAATAGAACCGGCATAAAAAAGTAATACAATTAGATCCAAGTTGTATACGAGAATCATCAAACGTCCTTGACAAAATTTTTATACATCACAAACACAGAAAATAATCTACCTTATAATGACTTTTTAATGATAATCCAGGGCTCGAAATTAGCGAAAAATACTCGCATATTGCGAGTACATTTGAAAAATAGCGAGTAAAAATAGTGGGCACTCGAAAATCTTAGCGAGTGGTGATTTACAAACCATGATCGTATCGTATCCGTTTTATACGGTGATGCGCTATTCACTTTTCTTTAACTTGCACTCAGAATCATACAAACACTTACATGAACGACCGATTTCAACAACCGTTTCCATCTGGATTTCTGTTATGATTTTTTTAAAGAAATTCGGCGTCAAACAAATGCTTTAGAGGTCTGACATCGCATTATGATGAAAAAATATAGACATGTAAGACATGTGCCACGATTCCTGTTCACTTATAGGGGTGATTAAATTGAATTCCAAGTATGAGGTTTTTGTTATTCATTTATCTACAAAGAAATCAGAGTATATCTTTTACCAAGTCTTTCGGTAGTCAAGTTTATCAGATTGTCCTATCTACACTACAGCTGATCTACATTAATTTATTCTCATATTGAGGTAGGGTTGCAGTGATTACACGAGTGCACTGCTCACCGCGTAGACGATTATCAAAAAAGTTCACGGGACTCGTGATCGTGCTGCTTATAAACCATGAGTCCGGGATTCGCTTTGAAAAATCACTAGTGACGCCCTTGATGTGGCGTGAAATTGGAAGACTTTGGATCTAGACAGGTCTGCGGTAAACAGGTTGTGGATTAAAGGTGCGATGGTCAAGAGACCTAAACATTGCACCATATGACTTACGTAACTTAGTGTCTTGTCCAAACGATGCCTGTTGACTCACTAGGCTCAGTAATGATAAGGAAAATATATAATTTTAAAAAAAATGAAAAAAGAGCACTGCTTCATTATTTTTATTTTAGCTTGTAGGTTTTCATTTTAGCCTGTGGATATTTTACCCACAGGCTAAAATTAGCCAGTGGTAGAAAAAGTTAATTTCGACCCCTGATAATCTTTCTTTTTCAATAACACAACGATAACCCAATATAACCCGGACAGTCTTTATTTACAGTCAGTACTACTTTGTCCTAATCTACATCCTGGTAACTATTGTTAATAACATACTGTGGTCCGGAGGAGTGTGGGCGTGTTGGTCATATCCTGCTCTACTTCTGTCCGAAGTTGGTCCACTGACCGTTTCAGTTCCGGTAGTAACTCCTCGATCTCCTTCTGCAGACTCTGGCTGGCCACTAGTAAACCATGATTTTTATGGGCCAGTGTGGATATTCTTTCAATGTCTTCAGTAAAATCTGGCACACCAGCTATCAACAAGAAAAGAGATGAAATTTTAAAAGAATATTGGTGATTATCCATGAATTATGCGCTTCTATAAAGACATTTCCATTTTATGAGTATATTCCACTAAGTCTCCACTGGTTTTAACCTCCAGTGATAATGGCCCTTAGAAGGAAGAATCTTTTTTTTACATCAATTTTAAACAGAAACTTGGGATTTGAATATAAAGTTTAAGTTGTCAATTCGAATTATATCACTCATATTCTGGGTGAATCAGAGTTACTGCCCTTTACGCAGAACATATCAGCATAAAAAAATGATCAATTAATATCTCTTAAAAACTGTCAATACCCGATACACTGACAACTGCACTATATGATATGTCCTATCATTTGTTGTTGACTTTCTGGTTTGGTTATATGATATGTCCTATCATTTGTTGTTGACTTTCTGGTTTGGTTATATGATATGTCCTATCATTTGTTGTTGACTTTCTGGTTTGGTTATATGATATGTCCTATCATTTGTTGTTGACTTTCTGGTTTGGTTATATGATATGTCCTATCATTTGTTGTTAACTTTCTGGTTACGTCAATGGATTAAGATACAAGGTTCCGGTCTATAATTCCCGAGTTCCACTGTATAAATGCATAGATAAATTTCTTGTCCTTTTAAGAATTTGTTGCCTATCTTTGATAAGCTCGGAGGATTACAGAATAAAGCTGGCAATCTACAGGTCATGAGGTCATTTTCTGTATTAATATTTCAACTCTTTCTTTTCTTTTGTGACTTGACAATAGAATTATTAACATTATTACCGTATATACTCGCCTATAAGTCGGTTCGCCCATAAGTCAGTTGTATTTTTTAAGGTTATTTTGTAGGAATTTGCCATTGACCCGCTTGTAAGTCGGTACAAATTTTTGTCAGAATCGGTTGACAATTTCAAGTCAATGCTCTAGTGTTTTTACCTATGTTTCAAAAACTATTTATAGAAATTAATAATTATGAGGTGCTCAATATCCAAGCCATATCTGTTTGGGGTTTAAACACAACCCTTGATCTATTATGGGCAATGATCACTTGTTTACCTAAGCAATTATGGTCTAATTACCAGTACCTGACACTGTGTTTACTTAGTGGCATGCACCTTGCAAAAACTGTTATTGTGGGATTCTGGTATAATTCATTGTATCAACAATCGAGTTTTTAAGAGTCAAGAATGAAGATCTTAATTATCTGTTAACAATATTCGATCTTTTATGAAATATATTTCAGCCGGTATACATATGAATATTTCAATATTAAATCGGGTTCGTAATTCAATTTTACCGATAAACGATAGATTAGTTGAATTGAAAGAATTAGTTACCGGTATGTAAATAATTTTTAACTAGATAAAAATATGTAAATACTTGTACATTATACATAATTTTAAAATACATAAACAATACGATATGTCTAGATATTTGTGAACAATAATCGTTTGTGTGGTAGTCCATGATAATCGTCGGAGTTGTTTAAAAAACACTACATGATGCCGCCCAGAAAAATACCAATCTCTTAGGACACGCCTATAAGTCGGACATAGAGTTGTGGACCAAAAATTGACTCCCAAAAATCCGACTTAAAGGTGAGTACATACGGTAACATAAGTAGAGCAAATTCAAAATTTTTCAAAATCAAAAACATCATAATACAGTGTATACATCTTACATTTTTCATTCATTACAATTTCTATATCAGCATTATTCCTTCTTCACTCTATTCTGATTAGTTAATTCACAAGTGCAGAGCTAAAACGGGGGAGGGGTTGTAGCAGGAGCAACCCCTTTCTTTAAATCTAAAAATAAAACTTTAAAAAAAAAATTTAATGCAAAATAAATTTCCGAGGAAAATGTTTGAGTGCAGGATTTTGTTCCGATGATTTGTAGCTTCGAGCTCTTGACTGTACACAATGATTCTGATAACATGTCATACCATTACTACAGCAACAGTTTACAGCAAAAATGTTAAAGATCACAAGACTGCACTAAACCATGTCTTTGTGTAAAAATATACCAACTTTCAAGATATTTCAATCAGTTAACAACTTTCAGGATAAGAGGAGGAAGAGGGGGGGTGGGGGGGGGGGGGTGGGGGTGTACTCAAGTTTAACTACAACTCTCTTTCTGCAGGCAAGGCTAGTTCATGTAACAGGAGAGGAACCCACAACAGGAGTCAATGCTGAGTACAATTGCTACTTACTGTCTTGACTTTACAGTTTTAGTGATGAACTATTACAGGGAACTTACTGTCCTGACTTTACAGTTTTAGTGATTGACTATTACAGGGAACTTACTGTCTTGAAATCTGGTGTGGAGGAGACGCAGACAGAGGTTCCACAGCTGTAGCAGGCTTATCAGATTTAATTTCCCGTGATGAAAAGTGTTGTCCACATGTCTCTGTAAGCAATAACAAGTACCGTACATTGTTGTATGTCCAACTGATAAAATCCATACATCAATATAATACATCATTCATTTAGATACACATAAATCTAAAATCTGTAAACCATCGATATAATACATCATTTATTTAGACACACATAAATCTAAAATCTGGACATGATATTCTGTTATAATCCCTTTAAAGGGTTTGTAACAGTCAGATAACATGTATTGGGTATTTTTAGCATTGGGAATATTTTGTGGATTTTTCTCATAATAGTAGTTTGAAATCTTAACACTTTATTTTTCAAAGCTATTTCATTCAACAAGTGTATCATTCCTATAAATAGAAATTTTAACAAATTCTCCTCATCCACCAGAAAAGTTAACATTTCCAGCATGTCAATTACCCAATATATGTTACACATACTTAGAAATTGACCACCTTCAACTCATTTCTAAATTTTTTCTCATTTATTTCTCTACCTTATAATCTGCATTTCACTCAGCTACTAAGCCAACTGGCAAGTCATAATAAGAGCACCACAAACGGTACATTATATGCCCGTCGGACAGTGAAATTCAACAAAGGTATAATAAACGCCCGTCAGTCAGTGAAATTCAACCTAGAAGCACATTGTGCACTCTGAATTGATGCCACACATGCTCTGAATAGAAAAGCTTTAAAGAAGGTCATGGTGCACCAATATATCTGAAATGTGAACTAATTATGTATTTCTCTGAGAGGGAGGTTGTGACAAAATGTCTGTGACCTACTCTTACCCCTAATGTAGGTCATGGTCCACCAACCCAGCTGAAATGCTAAATGAACTTGTATTCCTCCGAGAGGAAGCTTGTGATTAAATTTCAGGGCAACACAGTATCCATAATAAAAAATCTGAAAAACTGTTTCACCTATATTTAGCCCAAAAGTAGGTCAAGGATGGACCAATCCAGCTGAAAATGCAAACTGAACTTGCATTCCTCTGAGAGGAAAATGCAAACTGAACTTGCATTCCTCTGAGAGGAAGCGTGCAACTAAATTTCAGGGTAAATCTGTATCCGTAATGAAAAAAAGTATGGAAAACTGTTTGATCTACTTATAGTTCTAAAGTAGGTCAAAGTGCAACAATCCAGCTGAAATGCAAACTCACTCTTACGCTTCTTGAGGGAGAAATTGTGACCAAATTCCAAAGCCATACATGCATCCGCTACAGAAAAAAGTCTGGAAAACATGACCTCGGACGGATGGGCAGCCAGTCAGACGCTCGGACAGCGTCATAACATACTGTAAATGTATTACATTTGGCTGTGTATTCTATTTAGCGCCTTTGGCGGAACGCAGCTTCCGCTAAATCAAGTACATCGCTAAATGCCATCCGTAAATCTAGATGTTTAAAGTAATTCAGGAATGCGCTAAATCAAATCTACGCTAACTTGTTGAAAAAATGATTTCCGCCAAATATCGTACACGCCCAATATAATATGTTTACAGTAATACGTCATGTCCAATGATGAGCATATAAAAATGTGGGATAAGGGTGACAGATTTCCCAGCCTAAGATTACAGAAGACCTATACTAACCCTTCTGATTTCCTTCTCACACTCTCGCAGCAGTAGGTCCGGGACTTTGATGGACACGTGGGCGGAGTCTATCCTGTACTTAGTAAGGGATCGGTCCACTATAGATTCTATTACCTCCCTCTCTGAGGCCTCACTGACCATGAAACCATCAAACTGCTTCCACAAGCCTCTCACCTACAAAGGAAGGAAATAAACAAAGATTACCAACTGCTTCCACAAGCCTCTCACCTACAAGGGAGGAAATAAATCAACATTACCAACTGCTTCCACAAGCCTCTCACCACAAAAATTGGAAATAAATAAAGATTACCAGAGCAATACATCTTTTGGTAACAAATTCCCTTTATCTGCACAGTTGGAGAGAATACATCCATTTCATAGTCAATCACTTTTTATGTACGGTACATTGAAATCAAAATTATTAGCAGTCTCAAATTTTCAATACGACAGACAGGGGTCAATATCGTGGTTATTAGAGATATGGCATCAATGGAAAGGTCATGTCAAAATGGTGACACGCACATGTAATAAATATCTAAGCCTTCTAAGCTGTGTTTAAAAAAAAATTAAACCCAAAGTTTCGGTAACTGATCGTGACTGACCATAATACAGATTACATATGTATTTCTACTAATCTTCAATTCTAAATGTGTAAAATAAATGTAACAAAATCACACTGTCTTATATATACACTACTTGTAATTTTCAAAGCATAACCAAGTTCTAAATCTGTACAACACAGCTGTTCCTCCTACCTCATTCACTTTCTGTGACCTCTGTGTGGACTTGGGGTCAAAGTCTGGTTCAAAGGACTTAGATCTTCGTTTCCGGGCAATAGGGCTTTAAAATAAAATAAAACATTCAAATGACTCAGTCAGGAACAGGTAATCATTTATTGTAAATGCAGGCACAGAAAAGATCACATAAAACCAGGACATTTCTGAGAATTGATTTTCATTACAGTAACTTTTTTCCATCGGTGTATACCTGGGGCACCTTACTCCACACCTACCTGCCTCTAGCAGCACTCCTCTCGGACGACTTCTGAATTTGGTCTCGTATTTTTAAATCTGTGTCTCGGATTTCTTTGTTTAGTTTGCGGTACTCCCTCACCATCTCACTATAATTCATACAACTTAGATTTATTTTAACAATTAGAATTTTCACAAAAGTTGGGAAACTATATACACTTAAGAAATTTCTGAAATAAACTAAAATAATAATGCTCCACGATTCACCTACAATTGCACCATTAATATTGTATATATCCAATATCACACATAGAAAAGACACCTAGTGTGAAGTTATCAACCTAGACAAAACAATCCTGACAGATTGACGAACAGACAGACAGACAAAACATCCTGACAGATTGACGAACAGACAGATAGACAAAACATCCTGACAGATTGACGAACAGACAGACAGACAAAACAATCCTGACAGATTGATGGATAGACAGATAGACAAAACAATCCTGACAGATTGATGGATAGACAGATGGACAAAACGATCCTAACAGATTGACGAACAGACAGACAGAACAATCCCGACAGATGGATAGACAGATAGACAAAACAATCCTGACAGATTGATGTATAGACAGATAGACAAAACAATCCTGACAGATTGATGGATAGACAGATAGACAAAACAATCCTGACAGATTGATGGATAGACAGATACACAAAACAATCCTGACAGATAGACAATACAATCCCACAATGTCATTATGTTTCACAGACAGTACAAATTAGGAATTCTCTGAGGATAAGAAAGGTATCTGAATGTGCTAAACCACAGAGATCAAAATTCATGCTAATTTCTATTTATCAATGATCATTATATCTTTTCAATTATTATAAATAAAATTCTATGTGATTCATCTTGATTTAAACTTCACTAGTTATCCTTTGCTTTTATATCCCATGTTTAATATAGATCCCTAAATGTGAACAATTCTTCTCAATCATATATAAATCACATGCCTTACATAGAATGAGCTTTTCATGTACTGTTCAACTTCGACATCTCAAACATTGATATCTCGAATACCATGGATATGTCCAAGTGATTCGGAAGTCCAAACCACATATTCTTAAACTATTTTACCCTCATTATCTTGAATCCTCAGACATCTCAAAGTTTTTTTCTCGGCCTTATCAAGTTTGAGATAACGAAGTTTGACTGTACATGTAAATTGTATAAATCACATACGTAGACTGATCTTTCCACTGCCTGTTAAGGGAGACAATCTCCTGTGCTGTTTTTAGGAAGGAGTTCCTTCCCCTAATCACACAGCCTATCACAGTGTCTGCTATACTGTCTGCGAGTTCCTTGTTTTCCTGTGTTAACATCGGATATTTGTGTTTCTCTTTATCTTTCATTCCTTGAACCAAAGCATAGAAGAAAACCAACCTCATTTACATAACTAGAACAATTGTATTACTTGCATTTCTATATACATGTATCGAGAGATTAATACTGTATTTACAACTAATAACTTTTAGAGTTTAATATTCAGTGATTTTTCATTTATGATCATCTTTATTGTAAGTTAATGGAAATGATTCACAATTTTCCCCACAATTTTGTTTTTCACTTTAAGTGATCAAAATCTAATGTCTAATGTGTTCAAAAGAATAACAAAAAAAATTAAGGTTGTACATTATAAAAGAAGAGTGTTATCATTTGTTGTGTAAAGGAAGACTGGGGTATGTTATTGTTTGCAAAGTTTTGAAAATTCATGGTTATCTAAATTTATAATACATATCACACATTTATAGGTAAAGAGCCATTCAAAAGTTAAAATTTATGTCTGTGCAAAATTAGAGTGCTTTGAATTACAAAATCAACATTTCACTAGTTTGCTTGTAAACATAAACAAGGCCCGAGTCTTGTTTACATAACACAGAGTTAAGGTTAAAATATTGCCCTTATCCTTGCTTTAAGAACTTCAAAATTTTGGTTATCAACTTGAAATGAGTCTGTATCCATATCAATGATACACTTTTAAAATGAAAATACACCAAAAAATGAAGCACCAAGATGTCAAAATGAATTTTCAGAAAAATCCGTTATATATTCCAAATGCTAAAATTCCCCAATACATGGTACTCACAAAAGTTTGTGACCTCAAGTCACTTTTGATTCACACGCATTTAATTCTTAACTCAAATTTAGCAAGAATTTCATGTTAATTTGACTGCCTGATAAATTGCTTAATATCGTCTCAGAATACACCATGTACATGTTTGTGTATATCTATTGTTTTATTTTTGTTGATTTGTTACATACATGTTTGTGTACATCTATTGTTTACTTTGTTGTTGATTTGTAACATACATGTTTGTGTACATCTATTGTTTACTTTGTTGTTGATTTGTAACATACATGTTTGTGTACATCTATTGTTTACTTTGTTGTTGATTTGTAACATACATGTTTGTGTACATCTATTGTTTACTTTGTTGTTGATTTGTAACATACATGTTTGTGTACATCTATTGTTTACCTTGTTGTTGATCTGTTGTGTATCTATTGTTTACTTTGTTGATTTGTAACATACATGTTTGTGTACATCTATTGTTTACTTTGTTGTTGATTTGTAACATACATGTTTGTGTGTGTCTATTGTTTAATTTGTTGTTGATTTGTAACATACATGTTTGTGTACATCTATTGTTTGTTGATTTTTAAAATACATGTTTGTGTACATCTATTGTTTGTTGATTTGTAACATACATGTTTGTGTACATCTATTGTTTACTTTGTTGTTGATTTGTAACATACATGTTTGTGTACATCTATTGTCTGTTGATTTGTAACATACATGTTTGTGTGTGTCTATTGTTTACTTTGTTGTTGGTTTGTAACATACATGTTTGTGTACATCTATTGTTTGTTGATTTGTAACATACATGTTTGTGTACATCTATTGTTTGTTGATTTGTAACATACATGTTTGTGTACATCTATTGTTTGTTGATTTGTAACATACATGTTTGTGTGTGTCTATTGTTTTCTTGTCAATTTGTAACATACATGTTTGTGTACATCATTTGTTTACTTTGTTGTGTATCTATTGTTTACTTTGTTGTGTATCTATTGTTTTATTGTTGATCTGTAACGTCTATTTATTTTCTTCGCTGCTGATTCGTGATTTGAATGCCTACCATTGTCTTTGTCATTGACTTGTAAGATGACATAGCGTGAGAAGCGGTACAGGAGCTGGTAAAATTTAGCGCCCCCTGGTGTCAGGAACAAGGAGGGGGAAATCCTGGGCAACATGGCGTCAGGTTCTTCCTGTACAACAAAGACTAGGATTTACGTAACATCAATCATCACATTTAATACTGTAAAGTCTGAATAAAATATCAGGAAAAACCTACATAGCTGTGAAAGTGATGGCAACCATTTTTCTCTCAAAATCTCTCAATGGCATAGGAGTATATATTAATAAGTAATAAAAATATTTTGTACAAAAACAAGAAAAACCTAATAAAACTATGTTGATTGATTGACTGAATATTGTTTAACGTCCCTCGCGAGAATATTTCACTCATATGGAGACATCACCACTGCCGGTGAAGGGCTGCAAACATTAGGCCTACGCTTGGGGCTTATGGCCTTTGAGCAGGGAGGGATCTTTATCGTGCCACACCTGCTGTGACACGGGTCCTCGGTTTTTGCGGTCTTATCCGAAGGACCGCCCCATTTCGTTGCCTTCTACGACAAGCAAGGGGTACTGAGGATCTATTCTAACCCGGATCCCCATGTGTAAAGAAATATATAAGGAAGAACTATTGTTTTGCAAGCCAATAATCATTTAATCACCAAAATCACATATTAATGTATGTGTTTTGAGGTTAAAAAGTGTTTGAAACCATTAAATACTGGTGTTATTACTGAAATATATAATATATAATATAGAACTATTTTCATTGAATTCAATTTTTCGTGACAAGACGACAGATAATGCCCCTACAGATGAAGGTTTTAAACAAGTACTTTGTTAATGTTGCTCAGCCAATTATTGCAGCCTCTTCTGAACACCTGCTCTTGTTGTTTGTCTGCTATTGGCCAACAGTTTCTGCAATAAAAACAAATCCGTTCATTAATATTTACAAAGATTTATAAAATATCACAACTCTTTAGGTTTCATGTGTGCGTGTATCCGATTACAAATTTGGGTGATCTAAAGATTCCATTACATTGCCGTAAATTTCCATGTCGAATGAAATAAAAAACTCATTTTAAAAAGAATGATGAACAGTTACTTAATTTAATGGAAATTCAAATTGTTCTAAAAAGGAATTTAACCTAAATTCTTCTTTACACATCACAGGATTCAGGCGACTGAATAAAAAATACAGCACTTCCTCTGCACCTCTACGATTTGGTAAATCAAACATGTTTCTGAAGAGAAAAAAAAGATACAAGGATCCTGTTAAGTTTTGACAGATATGCATTGGATTCTGTCTGTAAGGTCCAAGTTCTCTCAATCAGACATTTTAAGTCAATATCAAACTAAATAGTGGAATTTATTCAACAAAATGGATTCTGTATGCAAGGTCCAACTGGAAAGTTCCAGTCCAATGTCATACCACATACATGTAACAGGTAAATTGGGCATTAACAATATTTAGCAGATTTTTAAAAAAAAAAATTGTATTTAAAGTAGTTTGAAGTCTTAGTGCCTTATTTTTGGGTGCAAATTCATCTATCAAGAGTATTATTTATATGGATAGAAATTTTGGCACTTTCAATTTTGACACATTTTCCTCATCCACTAAAAATGCCAACATTTCAAACACACCAAAACTATCCAATATACAGAAAATTGGGCATTTTTTCACAACACTGCATAGGAAATCCTATCTGATCATGCAGGTAGCACATGTTTCAACTTGTTGAATGGTATTTTCAGCTAACACATTATTACACTTACTTGTTGAATGGTATTTTGACCTGTGCCTCCATTCTTTCTACATTGAACCCAAGAAGCTGTAGGTTGGTGAAAAATAATTCTTGTAGATCTGGACCCTCCTCCATCATTATCTGTTAACCGTTAGTACGCTTCAGGGACTTGCATTGCTGGAAATATTATGCAGCTATAGAGAGACAAGTATGGCATGAATTTCACTTCAATAATAAAAGTTTTAAAATGGTAGAGTTCAGCTTCCGATCATCAAAATACTTTGATTTTACATAGTATTTAGACAACACAAGAAATGTGAATTTTTCCATGAATTTTACTTATTTGAATAACTGTTATGTACATGCACTGAGACCTATATATAAGTATAGTTTCTTCACATTATGAGATACATATGTACTTGTCAAATGAATTCTCTTGGTGAATAATAACTGACCGCAGTTGTTATCCAATCAAAGTGTAACAATTCATAACTATTAAGGTGGCTTGATACACAAAAGGAATTAACAGTACACCCATGTCTGGTCTGACATGTGCTATAAAATATAAAACAGAATATTGAGAAAGATAAGTTTTGATCTGGATTCAAACACACATGTGACTATGACAAAATCATTATACAAAACCCCATACTTATTGACTGTAGAATCCCTAATCTTGTGTGCATTTAAAATAACAGTGTAATTTACTAATTATGATTTTGGAATGTATGAATAATGACTTCTCTGAGTTTAGTTTGATTTTTACGTAAGTCTGAGATGCATCTAGACTCACTTCAGATATCTTTGCATCCCTAATGAATTTTCTGCATCCAGGATGCAGATTCCTGCATTAATAGTGACAACACTGTCAGATTAACTAAGGTTTCCTGAGACAAAAGTTTCCTTACAAACCTGTGGCCATGCAAAATATCAAAGATGGTGTTTTATGTGTATTTAATTCTATGAATCAGTCAACAGCAATACATGATAAAACAACCACCCTTACTTCACATCAAAGTTTACATGAAATAAAAATAACTGCTCCATAGGGCTGTAACGAGTATCCGAAATAACCAAAAATCGTGGGTCATGTTGTTCGGGGTGAGTTCTGTTCCATTTTTCAGTATTTTGGTTCAGGTCGGGTTTTTATGATAGATTCATTATAAGAAATCCGTTTAAACAAAATGCAGTACCTCAAATTACCGAAATGCCCCAAGAAATTACCAAAATGCCCTTTAAATCTTTAAAAATTCCCCTTTAAATCCATTTTTAAAAGTTATATATTGAGAAATTAGGGATTGTGTAAAATTCCGCCTCTGAAGAAAAAAATAACAAAAAGAGTCATGTTATTAGAATTTGTGTCAATCTAAGGAAGGTAACTCATGTTATTTTTCTTCCATTTTAGAAGAATGTGTTCATCCCTTATTTCCTTTTTATTATATATACAGGGATTGAAATTAACTTTTTCTACCACAGGTTAATTTTAGCCTGTGGGTATAAAATCCACAGGCTAATATGAAAACCTACAAGCTAAAATAAAAATAATGAAGCAGCGCTCTTATTTCATATGTTTTATAAAATCATTGATTTTCCCATGATTACTGAGCATAGCGGGTCAACAGACACCGTTTGGACAAGTACGTCACTAACGGAAGTCATATGGTGCAATGTTTAGGTCTCTTGACCATCACACCTTTAATCCATAACCTGTTTACCGCAGGTCTAGATCCAGTCTTCCAATATCATGCCACATCAGGGTTGTCACTAGGGATTTTTCAAAGCGAATCCCGGACTCATGGTTCATAAGCAGCACAAGTCCAATGAACTTTTTTGATAATCGTCTAAACGGTCAGCAGTGCACTCTTGTATCATAT